>NW_027282969.1:0-66970 GCF_046629955.1 Centroberyx affinis | reverse complement strand
AAGTCAGAGAGATTTCTCATTACTTTGCACCTGGACTGACAGTCAGTACAGAGCAAACTATCCTGAGACACATGAACACAACTCATCTGTTTTATAGAGAGGAACTGGCTCAGTAATGTTAGCTTAGCAGCCTGATGTTAGGACAGCATGCAGCTTTTAAACACATTTTAACATTCAGGTTATCTTACAAAAATAATTACTGGTAAGTTACTAAGCAGTGACAAAACACTGGCCACATTATAAGTGTATTTACTCTCAGGTTCCCAAAGTTTCCCCCTCTTCTACCATGAGCCACTGTCAGCTCATCTCTCCTTACAGCCTGGATCCACATTTTTCTTCTTAACGGCTTCTTGTTTTACTCGGGAGCCCAAAGAACTGTAATTCGTGGTTTTTAAGTTTGTTGGCTGTGAAGCACCACACAACAGCTTTTAGGCATGTTTAATTTGGGCAATAATGACAATGATGTGCATTCAGTCACACAAAGTGAATGGAGAGCGGTGCAGTGATTTCCCCCACGATGGGCATGGCCTATTTCACGCACTGTCTCCATGCTACACCTGTAGCCACAACTGTATCAGTAACAATGTTTCCATTCAGGTTTTGTACAAATTCTAAGCAAACGTTTGAAAAGTAGTCTTACAATGCAAATCATCACAGATCACAGGTCTCCCGAATAAAGGGCTTTACAGGAGTTAAGGAGAAGTAATAATTATTCTGTCATGTAATCTACTGCTGGTCGTATTTCTTGCTGCCCGGTGGCGATGACTAACTGCTCTGAACAATATTTTAATAGGAGAAATGCCCATTCAACAACGGTTCATTCAACTGTACATCTGGGGAAGGAGAAGCACAAAACAATTCTGGGAGGACATTGTGAAAGGCATTTTACAGCTACAGAGCTTTTGGGTGCAACAGGATGTCCAGAACAACATTTGATCTGCTGTGCAGTATTATCAGGTAATGTAACACAAGGATTATTAATTAATCCTATTGTATTGTGATTACGCAGTTACTTTCAGATTATTTACACATTTGAAATATAAAAGTACACATAAGAACTGAGAAGTTACAAAGTCCTGGAAATTCACTTTAACAGTATTCCCAGAAGTAATCCTCTCATTTTTCACAAGTAACTGTATTCAGAATACATGTTTTTTTAGGTAGCGTAATGGAACATTAACATTTTTTCTAAATTTAGAAAACATAATGCTGTTAATATTCTGTTACTACCCAACCCTGTGTGTAGGTGTAAAAACTCCAACTACAGTGGTTTTGACTTTATCATGCCTTTTATTCAAACATTGTTAATTTTAATTCAGACATTTTCAATACAAAGTGATACACCCTATCCAGCCAAAACTGAAATCAAATTATTAATCAAAGCTTGTAAAAATCATTTCATCCATTGACCCTTCATTGACCCTAGATTTTGATCAGTAATGATTT
The DNA here is from genome assembly GCF_046629955.1 of Centroberyx affinis. Taxonomy (NCBI): domain Eukaryota; kingdom Metazoa; phylum Chordata; class Actinopteri; order Beryciformes; family Berycidae; genus Centroberyx; species Centroberyx affinis. The sequence continues at coordinate 65,524 of NW_027282969.1, read as the reverse complement.
AGTTTCATCTTTTCATGTTTCAGGTAGCCTTCTGCCATATCAGGTAGTATATGGATCCCAACGCTAATGCAGCTCCTGCCACCAACAGCAGACCTCTCCTGCTGGAAAAAACCCTGAGCAGAACATAGCACATAGTTTGAAACATTTGATTCAGTGCAGACTCCTTTGACTGGGAAGAGCTTCTTACATAATACGGGTGTTTTCCCTTTCTGCTGGACTCTATTTTGTCAAGGAGCTCTCTGACCTGATCAGTGTTTCCTGTCTCTTTGTTGTTGAAGACATGATAACGCTCGCCACATTTCTGAAGCAGCTTCTGTAGGTTCTCGTCTTCCCTGATGAACCGCTCTATGTCGGTGTCTCCCAGTCTGTCTCCGTACGTGAAGAGCACCGTGGTGTAACGTCTGACTGCAGGACACAGCATCTTCTCCAGTGTCTCCATCCCTTTCTGCTCCTGTTGGGTGACACTTCACCCAACTCTTCACCCACTCTTTCCTGACCTACCACCACCAGTCTCAGGTCGGTGCTGAGGACAGACTCTGAAAACAAGAGAGGTTAGGTATGGGAGTGAGTTTGCAGCAAAAAGAAAAAGTGCAAGTGAAGGAAGATATTGCCAAAGTATTGTCATGAAAATATACATTGTCATGCCATAAATTGTAAATGTGTTGTACAATAATGAGCTTGGCACACACGATCTCTCGGCATATTGGTATTTATTAACATGAACACAAGATTAGACAATACATTGGAATACATGAATCGAAATTTCAGCCAAAACATCACTGGAACTTCATTTATTTTCTACAGAGCTGAGCTGAGGAAAGATGTCCGATATGTGGACGTGCAACAAGCTTGTCACCACAGCTGAACCTTTCACACTCATCAGCCATCAACAGCCAATCAGATTTGCATGCTGTCTTTTTTCCCTACTGATGTGATTTCATTTTATCAACAAGAGTTCTACCTGACAATTGCAAAACGGAGAAGTTGATTGCAGCCACTCAAAGTTTCCAGTTCTCTACAACTTTTATTTGAAAGACTACAGGAGTAAACGTCTCAAAAATGAGGCTTGGAGAATGTCTGAATGGATGCAATCAGAGCCTCTGGCCCAACCCAGAATAGAGCCCCGATCAGAATAGAGCGACCCCCATCAACCAAGTCACTTGCAATGTGAATAGCCTATTGGTAAACATAATTTCTGTGAAAAGACACAAATCAAACAAAATAAAATACAGTAAAATAAATTTTTTACTACCATGACTTTGCTCTATCTTAATTTTTAAGTATTGTTCTGATCATTTCAAACTAATGACTCAGGCTGGAAATATTGAAAACTCACTGTGCTCCCATTGGACAACCAACAATGCCAACTGTTCCAACAGTAGAGCTAAAGCTCTAGTTCCAGCTGCAGCTAAAACTCCAGCTCCAGTTCCAGTTCAAGCTGCAGCTAAGGCTGCAGCTCCAGCCCCAGCCCCAGTTCCAGCTGCAGCTAATGCTCCAGCTCCAGCTAAAACTCCAGTTCCAGCTGCAGCTAAAGCTCCAGCCCTAGCCCCAGTTCCAGCTGCAGCTAAAGCTCCAGCTCCAGCTAAAACTCCAGTTCCACCTGCAGCTAAAACTCCAGCTCCAGCTGCAACTAAAGCCTCAGCTCCAGTTCCAGCTGCAGATAAAGCTCCAGCTCCAGTTCCAGCTAAAGCTCCAGTTCCAGCTGCAGGTAAAACTCCAGCTCCCGATCCAGATCCAGTTCCAGCTGCAACTAAAGCTCCAGCTCCAGTTCCAGCTGCAGATAAAGCTCCAGCTCCAGCTCCAGTTCCAGCTGCAGCTAAAGCTCCAGCTCCAGTTGTAGTTCTTTTTACAGTTCCAGCTGCAACTAAAGCTCCAGCTCCAGTTCCAGTTCCAGCTAAGGCTCCAGCTCCAGTTCCAGCTGCAACTAAAGCTCCAGCTCCAGTTCCAGCTGCAGCTAACGCTCCATCTCCAGTTCCATTTCCAGCTTCAGCTAAAGCTCCAGCTCCAGTTCCAGTTCCAGTTCCAACTATAGTTGCAGCTGAGACTCCAACTACAACTAAGACTCCAGCTACAATGCCAGCTGCAGCTAAAGCTCCAGCTCCAGCTATAGTTCTAGTTCCAGCTGCAACTAAAGATCCAGCTCCAGTTCCAACTGCAGCTGCAGCTCCAGCTCCAGCTATAATTCTAGTTCCAGCTGAAGCTCCAGTTCCAGCTGCAGGTAAAACTCCAGCTCCCGATCCAGTTCCAGTTCCAGCTGCAACTAAAGATCCAGCTCCAGTTCCAGCTGCAACTAAAGGTCTAGCTGCAGCTCCAGTTCCAGCTAAAGCTCCAGTTCTAGTTCCAGTTCCAGCTGCAGCTGAGGCTCCAGCTGCAGTTCCAGCTGCAACTAAAGCTCCAACTGCAGCTAAGGCTCCAGCTCCAGCTATGGTTCTAGTTCCAGCTGCAGCTAAAGAACCAGCTCCAGCTCCAACTATAGTTCTAGTTCCAGCTGCAGCTCCAGTTCCAGCTGCAACTAAAGCTCCAGCTCCAGTTGCAACTAAAACTCTGGTTCCAGTTCCAGCTGCAACTAAAGCTCCCGCTCCAGTTGCAACTAAAACTCTGGTTCCAGTTCCAGCTGCAACTAAAGGTCTAGCTGCAGCTCCAGTTCTATTTCCAGTTCCAGCTAAAGCTCCAGTTCCAGCTAAAGCTCCAGTTCTAGTTCTAGTTCCAGCTGCAGCTGAAGCTCTCCCTCCAGTTCTAGCTCTAGCTCCAGCTGTAACTAAGGCTCTAGCTCCAGCTGCAACTAAGGCTCCAGCTCCAACTGCAGCCAAGACTCCAGCTGCAGCTAAGACTCCAGCTCCAGTTGCAACTTCAACTAAACCTCCATTTCCAGTTACACCTATGGCTACAACTCCAACTATAGTTGCAGCTGAGACTCCAACTACAACTAAGACTCCAGCTACAATTCCAGCTGCAGCTAAAGCTCCAGCTCCAGCTATAGTTCTAGTTCCAGCTGCAACTAAAGATCCAGCTCCAGTTCCAACTGCAGCTGCAGCTCCAGCTCCAGCTATAATTCTAGTTCCAGCTGCAGCTCCAGTTCCAGCTAAAGCTCCAGTTCTAGTTCCAGTTCCAGCTGCAGCTGAGGCTCCAGCTGCAGTTCCAGCTGCAACTAAAGCTCCAACTGCAGCTAAGGCTCCAGCTCCAGCTATGGTTCTAGTTCCAGCTGCAGCTAAAGAACCAGCTCCAGCTCCAACTATAGTTCTAGTTCCAGCTGCAGCTCCAGTTCCAGCTGCAACTAAAGCTCCAGCTCCAGTTCCAGCTGCAGCTAACGCTCCATCTCCAGTTCCATTTCCAGCTTCAACTAAAGCTCCAGCTCCAGTTCCAGTTCCAGTTCCAGTTCCAGCTGCAGCTAAAGCTCCAGCTCCATTTACATTTCCAGCTGCAGCTAAACCTCCAGCTGCAGCTTTAGTTCCATTTCTAGTTGCAGCTGAAGCTCCCCCTCCAGCTCCAGTTCCAGTTCCAGTTCCAGCTACAGCTAAACCTCCAGTTCCAGATCCAGCTCTAGCTCTACTTCCAGTTCCAGTTGCAGCTAAACATCCAGTTCCAGTTCCAGCTGCAACTAAGACTCCGGTTCCAGTTCCAGCTGCAACTAAATATCCAGCTCCACTTCCAGCTGCAGCTAAAGGTCTAGCTGCAGCTCCAGTTCCAGCTAAAGCTCCATTTCTAGTTCCAGTTCCAGCTAAATCTCCATATCTAGTTCCAGTTCCAGCTGCAGCTAAAGCTCCAGCTCCGGCTCTAGTTCTTTTTCCAGTTCCAGCTACAACTCCAGTTCCAGCTGCAACTAAAGCTCCAGCTCCAGTTGCAACTAAAACTCCGGTTCCAGTTCCAGCTACAACTAAAGATCCAGCTCCAGCTAAAGCTCCAGCTCCGGCTCTAGTTCTTTTTCCAGTTCCAGCTAAAGCTCCAGTTCCAGCTGCAGTTAAAGCTCCAGCTCCAGCTCTAGTTCGTTTTCCAGTTCCAGCTACAGCTCCAGTTACAGCTGCAACTAAAGCTCCAGCCCCAGCTCCAGCTCCAGTTGCAACTAAAACTCCGGTTCCAGTTCCAGCTGCAACTAAAGATCCAGCTCCAGTTCCAGCTGCAGCTCCAGTTCTAGTTCCAGTTCCAGCTGCAGCTGAGGCTCCAGCTCCAGCTCTAGTTCTTTTTCCAGTTCCAGCTACAGCTCCAGTTCCAGCTGCAACTAAAGCTCCAGCTCCAGTTCCAGTTCCAGTTCCAGTTCCAGTTCCAGCTGCAGCTAAAGCTCCAGTTCTAGCTCATCTAAAACTCCAGCTCCAGTTCTAACTCTAGCTCCAGCTGTAACTAAGGCTCTAGCTCCAGCTGCAACTAAGGCTCCAGCTCCAACTGCAGCCAAGACTCCAGCTGCAGCTAAGACTCCAGCTCCAGTTGCAACTTCAACTAAACCTCCATTTCCAGTTACAACTAAGGCTACAACTCCAACTGTAGTTGCAGCTAAGACTCCAACTACAACTAAGACTCCAGCTACATTTCCAGCTGCAGCTCCAGCTCCAGCTATAATTCTAGTTCTAGCTGAAGCTCCAGTTCCAGCTGCAGGTAAAACTCCAGCTCCCGATCCAGTTCCAGTTCCAGCTGCAACTAAAGATCCAGCTCCAGTTCCAGCTGCAACTAAAGGTCTAGCTGCAGCTCCAGTTCCAGCTAAAGCTCCAGTTCTAGTTCCAGTTCCAGCTGCAGCTGAGGCTCCAGCTGCAGTTCCAGCTGCAACTAAAGCTCCAACTGCAGCTAAGGCTCCAGCTCCAGCTATGGTTCTAGTTCCAGCTGCAGCTAAAGAACCAGCTCCAGCTCCAACTATAGTTCTAGTTCCAGCTGCAGCTCCAGTTCCAGCTGCAACTAAAGTTCCAGTTCCAGTTGCAACTAAAACTCTGGTTCCAGTTCCAGCTGCAACTAAAGCTCCCGCTCCAGTTGCAACTAAAACTCTGGTTCCAGTTCCAGCTGCAACTAAAGGTCTAGCTGCAGCTCCAGTTCTAGTTCCAGTTCCAGCTGCAGCTAAAGGTCTAGCTGTAGCTCCAGTTCCAGCTAAAGCTCCAGTTCCAGCTAAAGCTCCAGTTCTAGTTCTAATTCCAGCTGCAGCTGAAGCTCTCCCTCCAGTTCTAGTTCTAGTTCCAGCTGCAGCTGAAGCTCTACCTCCAGCTCCAGTTCCAACTGCAGCTGCAGCTCCAGCTCCAGCTATAGTTCTAGTTCCAGCTGAAGCTCCAGTTCCAGCTGCAGGTAAAACTCCAGCTCCCGATCCAGTTCCAGTTCCAGCTCCAACTAAAGATCTAGCTCCAGTTCCAGCTGCAACTAAAGGTCTAGCTGCAACTCCAGTTCCAGCTAAAGCTCCAGTTCTAGTTCCAGTTCCAGCTGCAGCTGAGGCTCCAGCAGCTAAGGCTCCAACTGCAGCTAAGGCTCCAGCTCCAGCTATGGTTCTAGTTCCAGCTGCAGCTAAAGAACCAGCTCCAGGTCCAACTGCAGCTGCAGCTCCAGCTCCAACTATAGTTCTAGTTCCAACTGCAGCTCCAGTTCCAGCTGCAACTAAAGTTCCAGTTCCAGTTGCAACTAAAACTCTGGTTCCAGTTCCAGCTGCAACTAAAGCTCCCGCTCCAGTTGCAACTAAAACTCTGGTTCCAGTTCCAGCTGCAACTAAAGGTCTAGCTGCAGCTCCAGTTCTAGTTCCAGTTCCAGCTGCAGCTAAAGGTCTAGCTGTAGCTCCAGTTCCAGCTAAAGCTCCAGTTCCAGCTAAAGCTCCAGTTCTAGTTCTAATTCCAGCTGCAGCTGAAGCTCTCCCTCCAGTTCTAGTTCTAGTTCCAGCTGCAGCTGAAGCTCTACCTCCAGCTCCAGTTCCAACTGCAGCTGCAGCTCCAGCTCCAGCTATAGTTCTAGTTCCAGCTGAAGCTCCAGTTCCAGCTGCAGGTAAAACTCCAGCTCCCGATCCAGTTCCAGTTCCAGCTCCAACTAAAGATCTAGCTCCAGTTCCAGCTGCAACTAAAGGTCTAGCTGCAACTCCAGTTCCAGCTAAAGCTCCAGTTCTAGTTCCAGTTCCAGCTGCAGCTGAGGCTCCAGCAGCTAAGGCTCCAACTGCAGCTAAGGCTCCAGCTCCAGCTATGGTTCTAGTTCCAGCTGCAGCTAAAGAACCAGCTCCAGGTCCAACTGCAGCTGCAGCTCCAGCTCCAACTATAGTTCTAGTTTCAACTGCAGCTCCAGTTCCAGCTGCAACTAAAGCTCCAGCTCCAGTTGCAACTAAAACTCCGGTTCCAGTTCCAGCTGCAACTAAAGGTCTAGCTGCAGCTCCAGTTCTAGTTCCAGTTCCAGCTGCAGCTAAAGGTCTAGCTGTAGCTCCAGTTCCAGCTAAAGCTCCAGTTCCAGCTAAAGCTCCAGTTCTAGTTCTAGTTCCAGCTGCAGCTGAAGATCTCCCTCCAGTTCCAGTTCCAGCTTCAACTAAATCTCCAGCTCCAGTTCCAGTTCCAGCTGCATCTAAAGCTCCAACTCCATTTCCAATTCCAGCTGCAGCTAAACCTCCAGTTCCAGTTGCAGCTAAAACTCCAGTTCCAGTTCCAGCTACAACTGAAGATCCAGCTCCAGTTCCAGCTGCAGCTAAAGGTCTAGCTGCAACTAAAGCTCCAGCTCCAGTTGCAACTAAAACTCCGGTTCCAATTCCAGCTGCAACTAAAGTACCAGCTCGAGTTCCAGCTGCAGCTAAAACTCCAGTTCCAGATCCAGCTGCAGCTAAAGCTCCACCTCCATTTCCAGTTCCAGCTGCAGCTAAATCTCCAGTTCCAGTTACAGCTAAAGCTCCAGCTCTAATTCTTTTTCCAGTTACAGCTACAGCTCCAGTTCCAGCTGCAACTAAAACTCCAGCTCCAGCTCCAGTTCCAGTTCCAGCTGCAGCTAAAGCTCCAGTTCTAGCTGCAGCTAAAGCTCCAGCTCCAGTTCTAGTTCCAGTTCCAGCTGTAACTAAGGCTCCAGCTCGAGCTGCAGCAAAGGCTCCAGCTCCAGTTCCAGCTGCAACTAAAGCTCCAGCTCCAGTTCCACCTGCAGCTAAAGCTCCAGCTATAGTTCTAGTTTCAGCTGCAGCTAAAGATCCAGCTCCAGTTCCAACTGCAGCTGCAGCTCCAGCTCCAGCTATAGTTCTAGTTCCAGCTACAGCTCCAGTTCCAGCTGCAACTAAAGCTCCAGCTCCAGTTGCAACTAATACTCCGGTTCCAGCTCCAGCTGCAACTAAAGCTCCAGCTCCAGTTGTAACTAAAACTCTGGTTCCAATTCCAGCTGCAACTAAAGAACCAGCTCGAGTTCCAGCTGCAGCTAAAACTCCAGTTCCAGATCCAGCTGCAGCTAAAGCTCCACCTCCATTTCCAGTTCCAGCTGCAGCTAAATCTCCAGTTCCAGTTGCAGCTAAAACTCCAGTTCCAGTTCCAGCTGCAACTAAAGATCCAGCTCCAGTTCCAGCTGCAACTAAAGATCCAGCTCCAGTTCCAGCTGCAACTAAAGGTCTAGCTGCAGCTCCAGTTCCAGCTAAAGCTCCAGTTCTTTTTCCAGTTCCAGCTACAACTCCAGTTCCAGCTGCAACTAAAGCTCCAGCTCCAGCTCCAGTTCCAGTTCCAGCTCCAGCTCCAGCTCCAGCTCCAGTTCCAGTTCCAGTTCCAGCTCCAGTTCTCGTTCCGGTTCCAGCTCCAGTTCTAGTTCCGGTTCCAGCTGCACCTAAGGTTCCAGCTCCAGCTGCAGCTGCAGCTCCAGCTATAGTTCTAGTTCCAGCTGCAGCTAAAGATCCAACTCCAGTTCCAACTGCAGCTAAGGCTCCAGCTCCAGCTATAGTTCTAGTTCCAGCTGCAGCTAAAGATCCAGTTCCATTTCCAGCTGCACCTAAAACTCCAGCTCCAGTTCCAGCTGCACCTAAAACTCCAGCTCCAGTTCCAGCTGCAGCTAAAGGTCTAGCTCCAGCTCCAGTTCCATTTCCAGCTGCACCTAAAACTCCAGCTCCAGTTCCAGCTGCAGCTAAAGGTCTAGCTCCAGCTCCAGTTCCATTTCCAGCTGCACCTAAAACTCCAGCTCCAGTTCCAGCTGCAGCTAAAGGTCTAGCTGCAGCTCCAGTTCCAGCTGCAGCTAAAGCTCCAGCTATAGTTCTTTTTCCAGTTCCAGCTCCAGCTCCATCTGCAACTAAAGCTCCAGCTCCAGCTCCAGCTCCAGCTAAAGGTCCAGCTCCAGTTCCAACTGCAGCTAAGGCTCCAGCTCCAGCTATAGTTCTAGTTCCAGCTGCAGCTAAAGATCCATCTCCAGTTCCAACTGCAGCTAAGGCTCCAGCTCCAGCTATAGTTCTAGTTCCAGCTCCAGCTCCAGCTCCAGCTAAAGATCCAGCTCCAGTTCCAACTGCAGCTAAGGCTCCAGCTCCAGCTATAGTTCTAGTTCCAGCTGCAGCTAAAGATCCAGTTCCATTTCCAGCTGCACCTAAAACTCCAGCTCCAGTTCTAGTTCTTTTTACAGTTCCAGCTCCAGCTCCAGTTCCAGCTTCAGCTCCAGTTCCAGGTCCAGCTGCAGCTAAAGCTCCAGTTCCAGCTGCATCTGCAACTAAAGCTCCACCTCCATTTCCAGTTCCAGTTGCAGCTGCAGCTAAAGCTCCACCTCCATTTCCAGTGGCAGCAGCAGCTAAAGCTCCACCTCCAGTTCTAGTTTTTTTTACAGTTCCAGCTCCAGCTCCAGCTCCAGCTCCAGTTCCAGCTCCAGTTCCAGTTCCAGTTCCAGCTGCAGCTAAAGCTCCAGTCCTAGCTGCAGCTAAAGCTCCAGTCCTAGCTGCAGCTAAAACTCCAGCTCCAGTTCTAGTTCCAGTTCCAGCTGCAACTAAGGCTCCAGCACCAGCTGCAGCTAAGGCTCCAACTGCAGCTAAGGCTCCAGCTGCAGCTAAGGCTCCAGCTGCAGTTCCAGCTGCAACTAAAGCTCCAGCTCCAATTACAGCTGCAGCTAAGGCTCCAGCTACAGTTCCAGCTGCAACTAAGGCTCCAACTGCAGCTAAGGCTCCAGCTCCAGTTCCAACTGCAGCTAAGGCTCCAGCTCCAGCTATAGTTCTAGTTCCAGCTGCAGCTAAGGCTCCAGCTCCAGCTATAGTTCTAGTTCCAGCTGCAGCTAAAGATCCAGCTCCAGTTCCAACTGCAGCTAAGGCTCCAGCTCCAGCTATAGTTCTAGTTCCAGCTACAGCTCCAGCTAAAGATCCAGCTCCAGTTCCAACTGCAGCTAAGGCTCCAGCTCCAGCTATAGTTCTAGTTCCAGCTGCAGCTAAAGATCCAGTTCCATTTCCAGCTGCACCTAAAACTCCAGCTCCAGTTCCAGCTGCAGCTAAAGGTCTAGCTCCAGCTCCAACTGCAGCTAAAGATCCAGCTCCAGTTCCAACTGCAGCTAAGCCTCCAGTTCCTGTCCTAGCTGTAGGTAAAGCTCTAGCTCGAGCTCCAGTTCCATTTCCAGCTGCACCTAAAACTCCAGCTCCAGCGACAGGTAAGGCTCCACCTGCAGCTAAGGCTCCAGCTCCAGTTCCAGATCCAGCTGCAGCTAAGGCTCCAGCTCCAGTTCCAGCTGCAACTAAAGCTCCAGCTCTAGTTCCAGCTGTAGCTAAGGCTCCAGCTCCAGTTCCAGCTGCAGCTAAGGCTCCAGCTCCAGTTCCAGCTGCAACTAAAGCTCCAGCTCTAGTTCCAGCTGTAGCTAAGGCTCCAGCTCCAGTTCCAACTGCAGCTAAGGCTCCAGCTCCAGTTCCAGCTGCAACTAAAGCTCCAGCTCTAGTTCCAGCTGTAGCTAAGGCTCCAGCTCCAGTTCCAGCTGCAGCTAAGGCTACAGCTCCAGTTCCCGCTGCAGCTAAGGCTCCAGCTCCAGTTCCAGCTTCAGCTCCAGCTCCATTTCCAGCTCCTATCACCCAATGAACACATTTCTTAATGAATGAATTGTCTTTCTTATATTTTTATTACATAAGAAGCATAAATACAGTAGAAAATACTGCTGAGTACATAACAACAGACACAACTCATGTTCATTTCTGGATAGGAAATTTACACTTTATTTACTCTTGGCTTCAACGTGGCCAAATTCATCTCTGACCACTTCCTGAGGAGTTTGGTGTGATCAGATTACTTTCCATTTTCACTGCGTCTGTAATGCTTTTTTTTTATCAATATTTGTATGCAGTTAAGCTCTATCCAAATTCAAATCTGCATAAGACACATGTAAATGCATGTCAAGTGGGTCAGTATTTTGTGTGCATGACATCCTGTCTAACCAGACCTTCCAATCCCTCCCAAAAACACACTGTTCATTCTGATACACTTGCAGGGTTTCCCACACATAGGTTTATTTGTGGCGTACTGCCACAATATCGGCATGTGCCGCCACAAAATCAAAAGTTGGTAGTTGGTAGCACGTTGATCAGAGCAACTTTGGAGATATGCATGGCTTCTATTTTTGTCGGAGCACGCATCCATCTGTTTCGTATTTTTGGTACATGTATATACATGCCAAGACTTTGCTGACTATGGTCATTTATTACCATGTCAGTAAACAAAATAGAGGATACATACATTGGCACACTATCTGATGGCAAATCACCCACTTTCTCCCCCCTGCCAGTCATGCCTCCAATAGCCACACTTTCTCCTTCACCCCTTTCTCTGTTAGGGAGGTTTGCAAGGCCTTAAAGGACCTAGACCCTAGGAAATCGGCAGGCCCTGACAATCTCCCCCCTTACTTCTTATGCCTGGCTGCAGATATAGCTGAACCAGTGTCACATATTTTTAATCTCTCTATACAAAACAATGTAATTCCTGATGTTTGGAAAACTATGTTCTCCCATCATTGAAATGTGGTGATCCCATGGTGTTGAATAACTACAAATCCATTTCCAAGCTTTCTATTTTAGCTTAGGTCCTTGAAAGGCTGGTGAATGACCAGATCAAGGAATACATGTGCTTGAACAACATTTTATCTTCTCACCAGTCTGCTTTTAGGAAACAGCACAGTACAGTAACTGCTGCCATGAAAGTTGTAAATGATATTGTGGAAGCTTTGGACGCCAATAACTATTGTACTGCTCTTTTTATTGATTTGTCCAAGGCATTTGACACCATTGACCATGGCATTTTATGACAGAGATTATCAGCTATAGGTCTGCCAGACCAAACTGTTGGTTGGTTCTCAAATTACCTTTCCAACCGCAAGAAATGTGTGTAGTTTAGTGGTCTTTTTTCCAGCTTTTTTAATATCACCAAAGGTGTGCCACAAGGTTCAGTTTTAGGACCCAACCTTTTCACTATTTGTGTAAATGATGTGGGTCTAAATATAAATATGAATGCATATGTACATCTCTATGCCGATGATACTATTGTATATTGTTGTGCAAGCACTGTTGCCCTGGCATTTGAACGTCTGCAGTCTGCATTTTACACTATTCAGTCGCACCTGTTCCACCTCAGACTGGTGTTAAATGCAGACAAAACCAAGGTCATGTTCTTTTCTAACAAAAAGATGGTGCCAGCTGTTCTTCCCTGTATCATGTCTGTACAACGTACCCCTATTGAGACTGTGACCACCTATAAATATTTAGGCATCACAATGGATGAAAGCCTTTCTTTTAAATCTCATATTGATCATCTTTTAAGGAAATTGAAATTAAGATTGGGCTTCTATTTTAGGAACAAATCCTGTTTCTCCTTTAATGCTAGAAAATGGCTTGTTGCTGCTACTTTCTTCCCTCTCCTGGACTATGGGGATGTTTTGTATATGAATGCCTCAGCTCACTCTCTTCATCTGTTGGACGCTGTCTATCACGGAGCTCTGAGATTCATAACCGATTGTAGTCAACTGGTCATCATGCGCAGAGCTTTGCATTGGTATAACCTCATTTATAAATCCATTCTTGGACTGCTGCCCATTTATTTATCCACTTATATGTCATGTAAACAGTGCTGCTATAGCCTTTGCTCCCAGGGCTTCATCACTCTCTCCATCCCCTCAGTCCGTACAGAACTTGGTAGAAAGGCCTTCTCCTATTCTGCCCCTTCAGCCTGGAACACGCTACAGCAGGAACTGAAGCTATCCAGCTTGATTCCCCTAGGGGATTTTAAACTACTTCTAAGAAATATGGAGAGAGCATCTGTGGGGGTTTGCTCTTGTACATAGTGCCTAAAATCTGGCTACCACTTTTGCACATATCACTTTTATGATTGTGTTCTATCTTGTCTCTGTATTGAATGTCCTGTCTGTCTGTAACTTTGTGTTGTACTGCTGCTGTTGCCCGACCAGGTCTCTCTTGTGAATGAGACCCCGTGTCTCAATGAGATTACCTGTCTAAATAAAGGTTTAATAATAATAATAATAATTATGCCCTGTTGAATCTAGTAATGGAGGCATCAAGAGGAGAGTATGTCCATGTGTATACATATCCGTACCCCTACATCAGGGGTCGGCAAGTACGTCTGGCCTCGGGCCAAATTTTTTCCAAGCAACTGTATGGTGGGCCAAAACATAATATCTTGGACAGAACCTTTTTTTCTACCAAACAAAACTTTTTTTTCCTAATCTATACTATTATATATTGTACAAAAGAGTAATTTAAGAAAGTTATTTGTTTAAAATAAAGTAACTTGAATTTGCTACAGACTGTTATTAGTGTGTTATTACTGCTTTGTCTCCTGCTCCACTCTGTGGCTGCGTTATAAAACAGCTTATAATAGTAACCTGCTGATAATGTGACTGCTGTCTTTAATCACCGACAGACTGTCTTTTAAGACATGAATGTGTGTAAATCTCATATTTCCCCTCTCCACACAGTGAATAATAAATGTGTATCATTTCCATTTTGAAAATGACTACTTCTTTGAGCCTAACTAACGTATTGTAATAATTATTTTATGGACTCAAGATTGGATATCCGACGTACGTTACTCTCGCGTTACATCGTTACCCGCGTTATTGTGCGGGAGGTTACATTGTGTGCACAGAGACATTAGCAAAACATTGATAGCTAGCAAGACAAAATGTCACTGTCAAAAGCAATGAAAAGAAAAGTTGACAGCGAAGGTAGGACGTACAAAGAAGAATGGAAAGAAAAGTATGCATTCATCTTACCTGATTTTATTAACGCCAAACCAGTCTGTCTAATCTGCAACGAAGTTGTTGCAGTTTGCAAGGAATACAATATACGACGGCAGCACGACACAAAGCATGGCAACTTCAAATTTGGCTATCCACTCCAGACAAATGCACGAAAGCAGAAACTTGAAGCACTGGTAGCAGGTTATGCGCACAGCAGCAGGATCCTGGTACGAGGCCTCACAGCGCAACAAAAAGTGAATGAATAAAGGCTCTGAATTCTGTATGAAATTGTTGTTTTGTGTAATTTAAAAACATTTATTTTTAAATCAGATTTTCAGTGTCATCTGGCGGGCCAGATACTATTACAGGCGGGCCGCTAGTTGCCGACCACTGCCCTACATACATACATACATATATACATGCCCGTATATACTCACATATACACCTCTGCGGATACATACACACAACTACGTGCTACATGCCCACATACACACACACACACACACTCCAGCCCACATACACATAGATGTATATGCATCTATAGGCTATACATACACACACATTTGGGAGAAGATAATATAAAACAACGAAAAAAAAAAAGTAAAATTACAAAAAACAAAAGAACAAAATAAAGGTGTCTGGAGAGGGGGTTGTACAATGGTATATAGTCACAATACTTACACAGTTCACAGTATAATACATGGCACATAAAACACGGTCTACAGAGTCATATTAGTGTACCGTAACATGGTCTACAGAATCATATTGGTGTAATGTCTGTTTGAATCGATGACTGCACATGCTATATCCCAGTGTCCTTGCATGCCCTTGTCAAAGTCAAGAAGCAAATTAGTGGCTCCTTCCATACTTAATAAGTCCAGATAGTCTTTGACCCAACCACACACTGCAAAGCAGGAGGGCTTGTGTACCCTCCAGTTTATAAGAATAATTCTCTTTGCAGAGAGGAAACCTAAAGGTGACCATGTGGAAGACTGGATTTTATATGTTCAGGTCTGTGTCCAAGAAGACATGTAATAGGACAAACAGGTATTTGGACCTCAAGCATGTCTGTTAGAACCTTCACAACTCCAGACCAAAATGTCCTAACCGCAGGGCAGTCACATAGGAGGTGTATCAGAGATCCATGCGCTCCACAGTTATGTCAGCATTGGTCTGACAGCTCTCTGTTCATTTTGGATATACGTGAAGGGGTCATATAGCCTCTACACAGTATCTTAAATTGTATAACCCTATATCAAATGCACCTGGATGACGTGATGCCCTTCCTCCAGATGTTGCTCCATTGCTCTGAGGTGAGTGACACACCAAGGTCATTCTCCCATGCCTGTTGAGTGGGTATGAATGGATTGGGTGAAACAAGGAACAATAGTTTATAAATACTGGAGACTGTGCCTCTTTTTGTGCCAGCTAACATTAAGCTGTGATCTAGTTTTGATTTGGATGTGGGGGTTGTGCTGTCATGTAGCCTTTTACACATAATAGATTTAATTTGAAAGTACGCCAAAAATGATGATTCCAGTAAGCTAAATTCAGCTTTCAAATCGGAGAAGGAACGGTAGCCATTTTCAATAAATAACAACTGGAACTGCAAGTGGCTCCAGGGCGAGGACAAATAGTAACGGGGACACGGGACATCCTTGGTGGACCCCACAATGTTGATTGAATGAGTTAGATATCAGTCCGTTGGTTTTAACACACAAGACTGGTGCATTATAAAGTGCCTTTACCCACTGCATGAATGGGGGACCAAATTCAAATTTAGAGCGTGAGAACAGAAGAAATAGCCATTCAATTCTGTTGAAGGCTTTCATTGCGTCTAAGGATGCAGCGATTACAGGAGTTTCCAAGTGATTGGCTGCCATGTTATTGGCAGAGAGACGTCCTGGTATATATCCAACTTGGTCTAGGTGAATTAGGGATGGGATCACTCTTTCCAGGCGAAGAGCAAGTGTCTTTGCTAGGATCTTATAGTCATTTAAAATACTGAGGGGCCGATAATTGCCCATCTCCAGGGGGTCTTTACCAGGTTTAGGCAGGACAGTTATAATAGCATGCCGCATAGACGGTGGCATTGATTCCGAGTCAATTATCTCATTAAAAAGCATTAGGAGAATTGGTGAAAGGACCTTATTAAACTAGAGTTGTTTAAGGAAAAAAGCAAAACTAGATAACTGTGTTCACTTACCCATACGCAAAAGCTCAACACAGCGGACAAAACAAGAACAGAGTTAACCACAATATATTCAGATTAACACTACACCCCAACCTGTATCAGCCTGTGGGAAACACTGCACTTGTCTTGTCTTAAGTGGTAAAACTTGATGTGTGTGGTACATTGGGATTGGCCTGAAGGACTAACTGTGATCCATCCAGGAAGCTGTTATGCTTCATTTTCATGGTCAGTGGGCTGATAAGAATCTCTGACTGACATAATGTGACATGAGGTCATGAGAGAAAATCTGTTTACAATGCAAAGTCTAGGATGTGTTGATGCAGTTGATGTACTCCAGTTGATGCAAAAAAAACTTGACTTGTCTTGTCTTTAAAGTTTTGTGAATTGATCAGTTGAGGGATTGAATGATTGGTTGTTTTGTAGTTTGGTTGTGTAGGAGCCAAAATGTGTATTTAGCCTGTGTTGTTGGCTAGACCGCAACA
This sequence comes from Centroberyx affinis, assembly GCF_046629955.1. Taxonomy (NCBI): domain Eukaryota; kingdom Metazoa; phylum Chordata; class Actinopteri; order Beryciformes; family Berycidae; genus Centroberyx; species Centroberyx affinis. The sequence goes on along the minus strand of NW_027282969.1, from coordinate 49,759 downwards.
GCGGGGCCAGCCCTATAAACGTGAATGTCTGTCGCTGACTGACTGAGTGATGAAGTTACACCATTGGTCGGCTATGGCACATGGCACATCATAGGATCACAGAGCCAGAAATTTAAGTTTTGTTTTCTCCGCTGAGATCGGGGGCCTGTTTCTCCCACACAGTACCAGTATCATGCATGTAAGCTGAAACTAACGGAAGCTAAAGTAGAATCTATACAATTATATCATATCGCAGTTTATTTCGATGCATATGTGCAAGCTCAGTCCACCTGACAGCCCTCTGTTCTGTCAGCGGGGAGAGAGACACAGACAAGCATGGAGGTTTCGGCGCGCCGAATGCTTACTGCTGACGCTTCCCGGAGTTTCCTGGGGGCACGGTTCTGGCCAGTGCCAATAGCTGCACGCTGTTCCCGGTGATCCGGCCGAGATTTCGGCAGGGGTCCCGACGCCGATGCGTCACCAGGTGTCTGCTGAACGGCGTTTTCGGCGCCGGGACTTGGATCGGCAGGATCAATGCGGGCCGCATCGGTCCTGTCGATCCAAGCACCAAGCGCTCTGTTACCCGTCGGTGCCGAAAACCGGGGGCGCATCGTCGTCGGGACCCCGGCCGAAATCTCGGCCGGATCATCGGGAACAAATCGGCGCCCAGCTAGTGGCACTGGCCGGAACCGTGGCCCCGGGAAACTTCGGGAAGGTCGGCAATAAGCCCTCGGCGTGATGAAACTTGCTTGTTTGTGTCTGTCTTTCCCCCGACAGAACAGAGGATTTCAGGTGGACTGAGCTCGTGCATATGCATCGACATAAACGGTGATATGATATAATTGTATAGATTCTACTTTCGCTTCAGCTTACATGCATGATATTGGTCAGCCTGCTTACTGTGTGGGAGAAACGGGCTCCTGATCTCAGTGGAGAAACTAGACGGCGGAGAAAACGAAACTTAAATTTCTGGCTCTGTGACGCTATGATGTGCCACGTGCCACGGCCGACCAATGGTGTAACTTGATCACTCAGTCACTCAGTCAGTCAGTCAGTCAGTCAGTCAGTCAGTGACAGACATTCGCGTTTGTAGGGCTGGCCCCGCTGTTGCGGTCCAGCCAAAAAGGGAAGCAGATCTGACCCAGGCAACTACAGACCTGTATCTATCCTCAGTGTTGCATCAAAAATCCTCGAAAAGGTGGCTCATGAGCAGCTTTATGAACATTTAAGCAAGCACAAGCTCTTATACAATTTCCAATCAGGTTTCAGAAAAGCATACTCTACGGATTCCTGTCTTTTACATTTAACCGACTTAATAAAAAAGGCAATTGATGAAGAAAAACTTTGTGGGATGGTGCTCCTTGACCTACAGAAAGCCTTTGATACTGTGAATCACAAGCTGCTGATCACCAAATTGAAGGCTCTTGGGTTGAACACACCAGCACTGGCATGGCTGAGGTCTTACTTGTCGCATAGGGACCAGATTGTTGAAGTAAATGGCCATTGCTCAGAAGCCCACCCCCTAAGCTGCGGAGTCCCCCAAGGGAGTGTGCTAGGCCCCTTGTTGTTCCTAGTCTATATAAATGATATGAAAGAGGCATGTAAACGTGACCTGTTCTTATACGCAGACGATTCAGCTCTGGTGGTTGCTGACAAAAACTTGGCTCAGCTCCAGGAAAGGCTTAGCGAACAGCTGACTAACATCAGTGTATGGCTCTCTGATAATAAACTCTCCTTACACCTTGGGAAAACAGAATCAATTCTGTTTGGCTCCAAACCCAGATTAAACAAAGCTAAGGATTTCAAAATAAATTTTAAGGGTAATGACGTCTCAGTTAAAACATCTGTCAATTATTCGGGCTGTACACTTGACAGCAATGCAGGGGGTGGAGGTATGGCCCTGAAAGTGGTAGGAAAAGTGAACACCAGAACTAAGTTCTTGGCCAGAAAGTCAGTGTTCCTGGACAGGGAAAGTCGGAAAATCGTGGCATCCAGCTTAATCCAATGCCACTTTGATTACGCTAGCACATCCTGGTACTGTAGTCTTCCCAAGCTGTGGAAAATAAACTGATCAGAGTCCTAGGTCTCGGTCCACGAGAACACATAGGGAGGAACCAGTTCATGCAGCTGAACCGGCTCCCTGTGGAGTCCAGAGTGACACAGTTAAAACTCTGTCAGGTTCACAAAATTGTAAATGGTGTAGCCCCAAATTACTAATTAAATTTCTTCCTGCAGGTCAGAGAGACTCACAGGCACAACACCAGGTCTAGTGTAGCAAATCTGACGCTGGTAAGGATCAGTAGCCAGATGGGTAAAGTTCATTCAGATACTCGGGTGCCCAGGATTGGAATAAGGTTCCTAACAGCATTAAACAGACTACAAACCCAGTCACGTTTAAGGCAAAACTGAAACACTGGCTTTTAGATAACCTACCCCTGTAAAGACAGTTGTGTAGGCAGTGATGTACGTAGCTCATTTATTGGACCAGTTTTAGTATAATAGGAAGTGTGTACTTTAGCCTGTTGTCTGAACAATGCTTGTTAATGCCCAATGTGAATATTTTCTGTATATTGATGTTTTTCTTTTATATGCTGCTAATGCCGTACTCCACTATCTCCACGCGCACGTACACGCACGCACACACACACACACACACACACACACACACACACACCTCTACGACATCTAACTACAACAAGGACCACAATGGAAATAAGTCCTGTGACTTTTTTGTGTTATCCTTGATGTTCTTTTAATTGTGCATGTACATTGGTGTTGCAACCATGGAACTGTCCTTTTAAAGTGAATTGTCAAATAAAAAAACAAAAAAACTAAAGTTGAAACCAACATTGTTTCAGGCCTAGAGGTTGCTGGACTGGACAGCAGCGATTTTTGTGATCTTCCAGGCATATACACTCAGGCCTATGCCTTGTGCACAGGATTATGCCTGTGCACAAGCTACGGGCATAGGCCTGTGCACAAAGGAAACATCCCACATCAAAATTATATCGATCAGTGGCCTCATTTGAGGAACGTTCATCTACCTGAAATTGACTCAGAGATAGAGTTGCTGATTGGCTCCGATGTACCAAATGCTCTGGAACCACTAGATGTAATCCAGAGTGTGGGAGACGGACCTTACCCTATCAAAACCATGCTTGGTTGGATGGTTAATGGACCATTAGGAGGAATGTACAATGATGCTCAGGAGCAGTCAGTGATACGTGTCAACAGGATATGAGTTGTGAAACTTGATGAGCTGTGGGAACAGCAGTCCAGGACTGACTTTCCTGAGTCTGTCAGGGACGACCAAGAACCTTCAAGAGAAGACCAGCAGTTCTTGGATTTAGTCTCAAAATCTGCCAAGCTAGTCAATGGCCATTATTGCATTGTATTACCTTTAAAAGAAAGGGAAATAAGCATGCCTGACAATAATGGTGTTGCTGAACAACGTACACTGAACCTAAAGAGAAGACTCAAGAGAGATTCTTCCTTTCATTCGGAATACAACAACTTCATGTCTGACATGATATCTACAGGTTAGGCAGAAAAGGTACCAGATGGTGTCTTGGAACGTAGCAATGGCAAAAAATGGTATCTACCACACCATGGGGTTTTGTATCCACAAAAGAAAAAACTTCAAGTGGTGTTTGACTGTGGAGCGACATTTCGGGGAATTTCACTGAATTCTCAGCTCTTACAGGGGCCACACTTAACCAGTACATTGATAGGAGTCTTGGCTAGATTCTGTAAAGAACCTGTTGTCATCACTGCAGATATTGAAGCAATGTGATGGCACCAGGTGATAGTAGGTGATAGTACCAAAGACCGTGACTTGTTACGTTTTCTCTGGTGGCCTGATGGAGACTACAGTCAGAACATGGTGGAATACAGAATGACGGTGCATCTATTTGGAGCAACTTCATCTCCAAGTTATGTGAACTTTGCCCTTAGAAAATGTGCTGAGGACAATATGAAACAGTTTAGCCCTCAAGCTGTAAACACCATCATAAACAACTTCTATGTTGATGACTGCCTCGCTTCAGCAGCTTCAGAGGAAGATGCAATAGCTCTTTATCATGAGCTACGAGCGATTTGTTTCAAGGGAGGCTTTCTACTTACCAAGTGGATAAGTAAAATTCGTCATGTGTGTGTCATGAGCAAAAGAAATGAAGAATTTGAATTTGGACCATGACAAGCTTCCTGTGGAGAGGGTGTTAGGTGTACAATGGTGTGTTCAGTCTGACGTCTTCAAGTTCAAAATCATCTTGAAAGACCGACCTCTCACAAGAAGGGGGATTCTTTCAACAGTCAGTTCGGTATATGATCCCCTAGGAATTTTGGCACCAGTAGTCCTGACTGCCAAGAAGATACTGCAAGATTTGTGTAAGAAAAAGATTGGTTGGGATGATACGGTACCAGACTCCATTGTACAGGAATGGATGAGTTGGATTCAGGATTTTCATAAGCTGGAAGGCTTCAAGGTTGACAGATGCCTCATACCCACAAACTTTGGAACGGTGACATCTGCTCAACTACATCATTTTGCTGATGCATGTGAGGATGGTTACGGAACTGTTAGTTACCTGTTACTGCATAACAACCATGGCCAGGCACATTGTGGATTTGTAATGGGAAAAGCAAGAGTGGCGCCATTAAAGCCAGCCACTATCCCTTGATTGCTGCTACCATGGCGAGCAGAATGAACACAATGTGGAGAAAAGAGCTGCAGATGGAACTAGCAGACTCCATATTTTGGACCGATAGCATCTATGTGCTCAAATACATCAACAATAAGACCACAAGGTTCCAAACTTTTGTGGCCAACAGAGTTTCTGAAATTGCCAGAGTCTCACATGCATTACAGTGGAGATACTGTATGTTGACACAGTTAACAATCCAGCAGACATGGCTTCTCGAGGTTTGACAGTCAAATCTTTTCTAAAGAAAGAAATATGGATGTCTGGGCCTCTTTCTTTCTTCAACTTTCTTCTTCAGCCTCAGGAAGAATGGCCTTAAAATCCTAATGGATTGGAAGAAATCTCACCAAAGGACTCTGAAGTCAGGAGCATAACTGTAAATGCTGCTCAGATAATGTCTGAAGAAGTAGATCCAATAACCCACTTAATCCATTACTTCTCATCCTGGACTCGTTTGAGAATGGCAGTAGCATGGATGCTCAGACTTAAAAGACTGCTTCTGTATCGTAGCAGAAAGAGGAAACAAGCGAGTGGTGTTCTTGCTTAGCTTCATCCAGATAACATCCATCAGAGAGATCTGCCACAAAAGGAGACAGGAAATCTTGAGACTCAGGAAAACAGTGGTCTCACAGTTGAAGAGCTGGCTAATGCTGAGATGGAGATAATCTGCTTTTGCTAGAAGAAGAGATTTGCAGATGAAATCTCAAGTGTGAGAAAAGGAATGAATGTTAAGAGGACTAGCCACATTCATAAACTCAACCCTATTCTGAAAAATGATGTATTAAGAGTTGGTGGGTGACTTAGCAGAGCAGCAATGCCAGAAGAGATGAAACATCCTGTCATACTGGCCAAAGATTTTCACATTTCTGATCTAATTCTTTGACATGTTCATGAAGATGTGGGTCATGGTTGTCGCAATCAGAAAAATTGTATAAATGCTACTCCTCGACAACAGCAGATGGCAGATTTGCCCCTGGATAGTCTCACCTGATGAACCTCCCTTCACATATGTTGGAGTCGATTATTTTGGACCCTTTGGAGTGAAGCGTGGAAGAAATGTTGTAAAGCGCTATGGTTATGGTTATGGTTATGGTTATTTTCACTTGGTTAGCTGTAAGAGCAATTCACATCGAAGTGGCATCATCACTTGACACAGACTCTTTCATCAATGCCCTTCGGCATTTTACAGCCAGACGTGGTCAAGTGAAAGAACTACGATCTGACAATGGCACCAATTTTATGGGAGCTCAGCGTGAGTTGAGGGAGGCAATTGAAAGCTGGAAACAAGGTCAGATCCATAACACACTGCTCCAGAAAAGAATCAATTGGATCTTCCATCCCCCTGCTGGCTCACACCATGGAGGTGTATGGGAAAGATTAATTAGATCAGTGCGAAAGGTTCTCAATTCCACCCTCAATGTGCAAAGTCTTGACAAGGAGGGTCTCCACACAGTTTTATGTGAAGCTGAGGCTATCCTCAACAGTCGTCCAATCACCAAGACCTTGAAGCACTTACCCCGAACCACCTTCTACTTCTTAAGACTATGCCATCCCTGCCACCAGGACAGTTTCTGAAGGAAGACATATATGCTCGCCACAGGTGGAGGCATGTTCAGTATATGTCAGATTTATTCTGGAAAAGATGGTTTAAAGAATATCTTCCCCAATTTCAGGAACGACAGAAATGATCTAACATCAGAAGCAAATTAACACCAGGAGACATTGTGATCGTCATGGATGATTCAGCACCTTGAAACTCCTGGCTAACTGGAAAAATTGTTGAGACCTTTCTGGACAAAAAGGGACTTGTATGTCATGTTTGGGTCAAGACCAAGATCGGCTTTCTGAACAGACCCATCAACAAAGTCTGCCTTCTACAGGACGCAGAGGTTCTTTGACAAGTCCAAACTGACTTTATTTGTCGTTTTTTGACCTTACCCCTTGCTCACTGCACACATTCTATAGACTACAGACTTTACTTATCCAGAGTAGTGGTAAAGATCACTCTTTTATAAGACCGTGATAATGAACTCTGGCCTTATGAATAATGAAGAAAGAAGATCTACATAATATTGAAATACACTGTTTGATTGTTATTTATAATTGTGTAATTGTTATTTTGAGACATAATAATTAGGGGCCGGTATTGTAGGAGCCAAAATGTGTATTTAGCCTGTGTTTATTATTTGTCAAGGCTGCGCATGCTCTTTTTGGTTACTATCACTTCCGGTTATTGACACATGGGTGTGGTTTCACATTATTTACCTGTTCACTTGTACGGCGGGATTCAGACAAAGAGGGTGAGTAGGGTTCCGATATTTCTGTTGACCGTCATGTCTTGCTTTGATTATTCCAGGCTTTCTGTTTAATAAACAGTATAAGACACATCTGGACTTCAGTATGGGTTTGTTTGAACAACACAGTTAAGAGCCTACTTAGCCTCTTAGCGGCCTTTTTTATTGATAGTAGTCGTGACAGGTTGGTTGCTTGATTGATTGGGAAAAATTGCCCACGTGTACCTCCAGATACAACAGTAACTCAAAGCAAAACAGATAAAATAATGCCGATACAAAACTAAACATTCAACTTGAATTGTCATCATCAAAACATTTTTCTCCTCAAACGTAAAGTCTTTGTCTCCACTCATTATTGATCGTGGAGCCCAACCAACCAATACACAGAATAACGCCGGGTTCAGACCGCAAGCGCCGCGAAGCGTCAATTCTCGCGCGAGCAGGAGCCTGGCTGTTCACACCAGAAGCGCATTTCTCCGCGCCGGTCACCAAGCGATTCTGCTCTACAGGAGGAGAAAACCCCGTGGAAACAGGCTGTAGCTGCTGACATTGTGTCCCAACAGCCACCAAAACTTCATCTGTTCACTTCTGTCCTTGTAGAAACACTGCTGACAGCTCACTGTACTTTTCCACATCTGGGATGAGCTTTATATTTTCCATCTTCTTAATTTCCCCCTTTCTTCACAAACTCCCTCATATCAAAGCTGTCACGTTTATTTGTTTGTTTTCTCAGCAAGAGTCGTGACTTGTGATCAGGCAATAATTAGGAAAGCCTAGGGGACCTAGATATCTCTCTCTCCCCCTCTCTCTATCTCTTTAAATAATTACATATATAAATTAAGTAGCCTATAAATAAACAAACTTAAACATGTATCCTTGTTTACTTTTGTGGTAACTCAATAACAGACGCAATTTTCAAAAGACAAGTGATAATTCAAAACCAGATAGATCATCATCCTACAATGTGTTGCATTTAAAACTTGCATCAGTGCAGATGGATTCATCAACAACAACAGTGAAGATCCTGGTAAGTTGATCATGGGCACCGAAAGGAAACTGGCTGTGTAAGCGCCGCGATATGGCTGTCTATAGAAAACACTATAGATGGCCATATCTCCATTATATCGCCACAGAATCACAAATATATTAAATGATCAACTTACCAGGATCTTCACTGTTGTTGTTGATGAATCCATCTGCACTGATGCAAGTTTTAAATGCAACACATTGTAGGATGATGATCTATCTGGTTTTGAATTATCACTTGTCTTTTGAAAATTGCGTCTGTTATTGAGTTACCACAAAAGTAAACAAGGATACATGTTTAGGTTTGCAATGGAGCAATGGAGCAAGTGGAGCAAATGCGTCCCCATTATTCAATTAGGGGGAGCAAAGTTATGGTTTTGCTTCCCCACTTTTTGTCTTTTTAAAAATAAACGTATCATGATACAGTCCCCGCAATCAGGTAATTATATTTAAGCAGCCTATATCAATGATCATTTTACTATTTCCAGCAACTGACAAAAACAAGTAATAAAAAAAATCACACATTTTTGGACCACCCTTTGAGTTGGTTCAGTCGAACCCGTCGCTGATCGTTTGCCACAGCGTGCTATGGCTGTCAATCACAGTCTGTCAATGAATCCACACAGGAGATTGTTACACAGGTAAGAAACATGCCATGTAGCTTAACTGCGATCACTGATTGAAAATAGAACAGGAAAATATAGGCTAGCGTATGTTGAATGAACCTGCTTGGCCCACTGACTCCAGCCAAACTTTAAACTAGTTAAAAGTAGGGTTGAACTGTCGCCGAAATGCAGAACAGATTTGCGAGTCAACGTTAGCTAAGTTTGCCAGTCAAACATGTTTAATATTATAGGAAGGTCGGAGCGCTCTCACCAGCACCAAACAAGCAGCAAACCGGGTAGTTACTTTGGTAACGGCCGAAAAAAATCCTCAAATACCGTTTTACACACACGATATCCGGTGAATTAACAGTGTTATGACTCGGTGTTTAATCCGGCGTGTATCTGATCCCCCAGCCAGCACTTATTTCAGTGAGAAATGTAATTATTGAAACGGTTCGCCTCTCATTCACACGGTCTTCTCCCACTAAAATAGCGCAGCTTACCAACGGAGGCTGGTAGCGAGTCCAATCAAAAAATCCAAAATGTAAAGGTTGTACAAAAATACAGTTTATCTTTATGGATTATATTGATGCCGAATTGACAAGAAGACTGTCTACATATGACGCCTTTTATCTTGTGTTTCTAGAGTTATGTGTTTTCACGGACACGTAAGGAATTGTTAATGTCATATTTCTTAAAGGGAGTTTGGCGTAATATTTCCCCGGAGAGTGCAGGGAGCTTCAGTTTAATTCAAACTGCCAATATGTATATTTTTGAACATTTTGTCACCACTACAGAAACACCAGGCAATTTATACAGTATAATAAGGTTGTCTGACATTGACTGTTGTTAGTTATTGGTTTGATTAATGGTTTAATAATGTGTGTTTTTATTGATTACTGACGGTGGCTGCTTAGGCTAATTATCAGCTAATTGTAGTTTCTAACGGCAGTATGTGGTAGTAGGCCTGTACTAATCTAGACTAGTACATGTGTTTCTTGACTTAATCCAAGAGGTTAGGTGGTGTAGAAATGCAGGAAATTTGTTCAAAATTACAATTTATTTTGATGGGGGAGGACCCCCAGACCCCCCCCCCCCCCCAATTATGTATTTTTCCAACTTTGCTCCCCCATTTTAAAACATAACCAGGCGCCCATGCTTAGAGCTACACAACTTCCAGTAGAGACTGGCTAGGCAGGATTCTTCACAGTTTGTTTCTTAACTGGACATTTCCAAGAAGGAGCTTCCTTCTGTTTATCCTATATCTACAATTGATTGTTGATCAGTTAGATCTAGTTAGGCTCATTCTCTGTCCTTTGAGACATACTTGTGATAAAGGGCTATAGAAATAAACAAACTTGAATTTGATTCAGCACTTTGCCCACCATAATAGCCAACCATATTTTGAGAATAACTGAACCACCAAACAAAGGTCAGTTACCTGCCAAAGTGCCTGGCAGGTAAACAATAACCTACAGCCACAGCAAAATGTTTAGCTGATGGATTGTGTTAATTTCTCACCCTGTGCTGTCCCTAATTTGATAACAACATACATTTTAAAATTAAAATTATATTTAGATTAGATCAGATTAGAGCTGCGTGCTAAAGCAGCAGAGATAGACCGTAAGGAGAAAGAGGAAGTCGATTCCTTAGAGCTGTTTGAGGACGGCCTCCTGGAACCAACTACCACTTGTTAATCCCTGAAAGAGTTTCCCACGGGAGTATGGCAGCCTGCCACAAAATGGCTCCTTGTTTCCTGCAAACTACACTAAATGTCTTCCTCCCCTCTGCCAGCTTACCCTGCACATCATAAGTCATAACCAACAGATTTTTGTCTGCATTCTGCTGCACTGTGCTGTGAGGAATACAAAGAGACCAAACTTTACTTCTGCATAAAACTATCAGCAGAGCTTTGGGAAAGCTTGACCAACAAAATAGGGTGGAGTAGTTTACTAAAGTATGGCATAGTAAGTTTTTATAGATTTTTACTCTACATTGTTTAATTGCAGGACCAACTGTCAAGTTGAAATAGAGGTGACTTTCCACATTTGACTATAGCACAAGAGAAGCTGATAGCCCTGAGGTCATTCACTATCTATTCTAGTGGATAAGTTTGATATTAACTCAAACTAGGGGACCTTAAGAAACAATAAATATTAAATAATATTTTTTGCGACTTCAGAAGAGGATAAATTATTGCTATGCTGGTTTATATTTGTTGCATATTTGTTTCTCTTCTTTCCAAACCCAAATGCTGCCCTGAGTAGTATATTGGACATTAAATAAAAAATAAATAAAAAATACTTACGAGGCTGAGAAAGTTTACTGGCCATGTTTGTCTTGTAAAGGCAGTTGATCTGTGATGTCGTGTCAGTGTAGATGTCTTGCTGCTGAATAGTTTAATTTTCACTGTATCGTTTTATTATAATCTCCTTCTAGCTCCCTCCCCTAAAACACGCCCCTGTAACCAGACCAGTAGGAGGACTGAGCTGACCACTTTAGAAATCAAATGACTTTTTGTAATACAGAACATTAGCAGTTAGTTTGCTCTGATGCAGATTAACAGTGTGTTACAGCTCTGTTGTCTCTGTTGAAAAAGCACAAAATCAAAACAAAATAAGATGTAAAAGTAAATACACTAATGTCAGCCTTAACTTTTTGTAATCATCTTTATTTTATTAATTTCTCATAATATAATTTTGTAATTTTCCTATCACCAAGGATGGCTGAATAATGACGTCAAAACAAACGGAACACCAGCACTCACAGAAAATTAATCTTCTAATTTATTATGGGCAAAAAACGAACGTGTTTCTACTAGAAGCCATCATCAGCGTCTGAATAATGATGTCACCTTTCCAGCAAAGCTTAACATAGAGGTTTATAAAGAAGTGGGCGTGGTGTTCAGCAACGTGCAGATGTTGGTTTGGGGGCGGGGCTATAAAGGCTTGTTTTCCACTTCTACGAGCTCAACTCACTATAGATTTTAATAAGGACAGTTTGTGTTAAGTCTAGCCAGAAGGGAAGCTCATACCAGAACCTAAATAAATGAAGAGCTTGTCTCTGTGGATGGGTGTAGTTCCTCCAGATGTCCAGCAGAGTGTGATCACCTGCAGCCAGTTGCACCAGTTAAGCTTACATTCAAACGTAGGCTAGTTTGAACGTGAAGTCTCACTAAGTCCTTTGTTGTCCACATGACTAAAAATTTAACGGTTGTACCAACTGAAATAGTTCCAACGTAGACATAAGTTACAACTTAAAACTTACACCTACCTCCTACTAGGTGTAAAGTCCCCAGTAAAATAACTGTTGGCATGACGCATCATTTTGACAGGTGGGATAACTTGCTGGAGGACCGATTACATCCTTTTGAACAGTATGATGATTTAGATTTATACTCACGCTTTCGTTTTCCCAGAGCAGAGATACAAAAAATCTGCCACTTGGGGTAATTATTTGTATTCATCTATGCAGAGTATATAGTTTATACAGCGATTTCATAAAGTGTCCATTTGTCTGTGATGTATATTTTAATAATCCGGACAGTTCAGTCTCCCAGATGATGTAGCCTAACAAGCTTCCCGATGTTTTTTTCATTGCTCCACTTCAATTCACTTCACTTGCGAAGGAGACATGCTCATTCAGGACGTTGGAGAGCGACAACACTGCAGGGGGAACCACTGACTTATATCTTGAACATGAATTTAGATCACTGAACTGACGAATAACAAATTTACAACTTGCTTTAGCCATCAATAAAACAAATAACTTTTTTTCCACCCAGTTAATGAGGGGGAAATGCCTAACTTTTGCTTTGTTGAAAATAACGGTTAAACCGCTTGATGTCACTATTAATTATATAGTTGTAGGCTACATATAGATGACTGGTATAGGAGGTAAACTGAAATAAATCCTTATAACCTACTTTATACATGATAACGTGCCCATTTGTTGATGTGTTTGTAAACGTTTGCAAATTTATTATTTATTTTTAAGATATTGATTTTAGCTCTAGTTGCAGCAGGTGAAATGTCACTGCCTGCGACAATGTTTTGGTTAGTGGTCCCTTTACCTCTACTAGTTAAGATGTAGCTACGTAACAGTTAGTGTAGACTTTACCCTAACTTATGATAGAGCTTACGTTCATCTGGTGCGACTGGCTGCTGATCATTACCATAACAAACCTCCCCTCTACTTCTCATCTATTTTAATTTCAATTGCTTTCAAATACTCTCTATTTCACACCTTAGCTCATATTTTATTTCTTTTTGCAGCCCTTCTCTCTTACACAATCATTTGAGATTCACAGGAATATTATCATGGCACTGTGACCTCTGACCCTTGACTAGGGTTGCAAAATTCCGGGAATTTTCAAAGTTGGAAACTTTCCATGGGAATTAACGGGAATTTATGGGAATTAACGGGAATTTATGGGAATAAACGGGAATAAACCAGGAATTTACTAAATTGAAGGTATGCTCTTAATAGGGAACTTAAATATAGTTGGGGAAAATATATTTTAGCATAATCCTGACTAAAACAACCAGATATCATGCAAGTACAGTTGAATATCTATGCTATTCCTCAATCACATGCACATAGCACACTGCTTACTGCAGGGCTATTGAGACCACGCCCCCTACATGCACTGTGCATTCCTGTGCATTTTTGTTAATTTTTGAATGGGTTGGGTCGGGGGGATGAGTAATATTTAACTCAACATTCATGTTTTTGTTCTTCAATGAAAGAATTGATTGTTCAATAAAATATTTAACACTTGATAAAGTTCTACTTACAAATAAATCTGTTTTAATTGTATTATTTTGGATGGATGTCTGCTTATAACAAAACAAATATTTATGCTTGGATATGATACCTTTCCATTAAATTACCCTCAATTCCCAGTTAATTCCCATAAATTCCCATAAATTCCCATTAATTCCCATAAATTCCCATAAATTCCCATAATTCCCACGGAAAGTTTCCAATTTGGAATATTTCCAAAATTCCCCAGCTTAACTTCCCATGGAAATTTACCGGAAACTTTCCGGAAATTTACCGGAAATTTTCCACCCCTTTGCAACCCTACCCTTGACCTCCTTATTGTTGGTTGTTTGTAATGTTTGTGATCTAGGAACTAAAGCTTATTCTACTGTTGACATCATTGTAAATCACTCTCGATGGAGAGACATGTGGATGTAAACTACAGACATACAGGACATTACCATCAAATTTATATCACATTAAGTTTTCATAAATGTGTAACATCTACAGCCACATTAGCACAGCACTGAATCCCCAGACGGATTGAGAAAATCTGTCTTTGGGAAATGAATGATTAAAGGAGTTGGTGCATGCTGAGTCAATTTGCCCTGGATAAATAAAGGTTAAAATTAACATTAAATTCATTAAATTCATTACCATACTCCAACACAACAAACTCCTCCCGGTGGCATTCCTCTCTCCAACTCTCACTCACGTTTCCACAGGTGACTTCCTGCAACAACTAAGCTCTCGTGGGACTTGAGCGAGACTTGGTTACACACAGACAGGATCAAGCTAAAGGTAAGGAAGTACGTTTAATTTCTGTATAGGGTCCTTTCCATATTGTTGTCAGACACTTATAATAACAATCTGAGCCAGTCAGTGGCAAAAACAAGCACTTTTAGTGGACGTACATTGACGGTTTGCATTTGCCCCGTCGGATTACATTGCAGCCTGTTTCGCGGCTGCCGGCTGAAGCGATCTCGCTCAATACTGGACCAATTTCAAAAATTGTTGTCCCCATTAGTTACTTAGACACCCGCAGTTGGGAAAATAGGGTCCAGGTTGAAAAATACCGAAGTTACCCTTTAAGAGGTTGAATCATGACAGCACAGTCACATACTGTTTAATCCCAAGTGGAATGCATTAGGCTGCAGGGCTTGGTAAATTACTTTATAAATGTTTTCCATCACAGTTACTAGTTACCTCATCAAAACTAATCAGTAACGTAATCCAAGGGATTACCCAAAATCAATAATGTATTGTGATTACTCATCATTATTTACACATTTGAAATATAAAAGTATGCATAAGAAGAAGTGACAAGTGACACTGTTCTGGAAATTTAACTTGGGGATTGATTACAAACATAAATCTTCTGTGCAACATTTTATAAAGATGTAGAACAGCTGCTATTATTTAGATGTCCTTCTGAGTTTCATACTTTCACTTTAAAAGTATTCCCAGAGGTAATCCTCACATTTTTCACAAGTAGCCTAACTTTAATCATACATTAGTAGTTTTAGCATACACAGTATTTTTTTTAACACAAAGTGATACACCCTATCCAGCCAAAAAATTATATTAACAATTGATTTCACGAAAGAATTCGTGATTTTGATCAGTAATGCAATCCCCTCCATCTTGATAGGTAGTATATGGATCCCAACATTAACACACCTCCTGCCATCAACTGCAGACTTTTCCTGCAGAAAAAGATGTTTTTTATTCTTCTTACTCTTTCCCAGGCAACCTCATCCAGCTCCCTCTCCCTATCATCTGGTGATGCTCTGATACCTATCCACCCACTGCAGAACACCAGAACTGTCCACATAGCTTGAAACTATTGATTCAGCCTGGAAATCAGTGTCAGTCTGTTTCATCACCCTTTAATGCTACATAATTAGTGCTTGCCAGCTAGCTATGTTAGTGCTATTAAAGGCAATACCACAGCAGCAAAAAATACATAATTTGCCTGTTCCCAGACTTTGTAGCTGAAGAGCACTGCATAGATGCAATCGGAGCCTCTGGGCCCGCCCAGAATCAGTCATAATAGAACAACACATCAACCAAGTCGCACAGTGTGAACGGCCTTTTAGTAAACATGACATTTTCTGTGAAAAGGCACAAATAAAATAAAATAAGATCTGAAAATAGTATCTGATTAGCTAAAATGAATGACTCAGACTGGAAATGTTGCAAACTCACTGTGTAATGCATTTCTCATAACCACTACGGCCTGATGCACCAGCAACTCGACCTACCACTCCTCCCACTGCAGCTCCCACTCGACCACCAACAATACCAACCCATGCTCCAACAACAGCTCCAAATTATATAATTTAAATTATTTTGAGTTATACAACCTCAAAAACTAATAATAATATGATGCCCATTGTTATGGTCACACAATGGTTCACAGCATCAATCACTTCTCTCTTTCTCTCTCAAACACACACACACACATTACCATGCAAAATAGAAAAATAGGATCATCTACTATGAAAATTTGCACTTCACTTCGTTCCTGATATGTATTTTGTTGCCATATTGCCATATGCTTTCACCATTACGCAATGCCAAATGCACAACGTGCATCACACATTGCCAGTTGCTAAATACGCAACCTACAACCAAGAAAAACAACACAGTAAATATGTAAAAAGCACAGCCCAACAAAGTCATGAAAATAAACTGCAAAGGCGTCTTACCTTCACCCGACGCACACACACATCGCCCTTGATTGGTTAATACATTACGCTACATTCAAAACAATTTATTAAATCCTCCCCAGTTGTGTCTCATGTCACTTAACTCACGTAGTGCAATATGTATTATTACTTTACTGAAAAAGACTTAAAGCTACTCAAAGCTACTTGTCGGGAGCAGGTCGGAAGATAGACTGGGAGTAGAACTCAACCTGTTGCTGTAACTCAGTCTCAGTAAAACAAAGCATAATAGGATAGTAGCTAAACTAAAGCATAGTAAGTTTATTTCTGTTTTTTTCTTTCTTTGTAGATCGCGATAAATGTATTCATGCTGTGTCATCCAGTGTCACCCTAGTAACAATCAAATTAAGGCAAGTGTGGACAAATTTGGCGCCCCTAGTGGTGTGGCGCCCTGGGCAATTGCCCTGTCTGCCCCGCCCACGCGCCGGCACTGCCAACAGACATAACTCATGTTCATTTCTGGATTGGAAATTTACACTTTATTTACACTTGGATTCAAAGTGACCAAATCCATCTCTGACCACTTCCTGAGCAGTTTGGTGTGATCAGATTACTTTCCATTTTCACTGATTTGTTTGCAGTTAAGGTCCATCCAGATAAAAATTGCGCTAGTTGCATATAAATGCGTTTTGAGTGGGTCAGTATTTTGTGTGCATGGCATCCTGCCTAACTAGACCTTCCAACCCCACAAAGCTGTAATGTTTCATTTTTATGGTCAGTGGCTTGATAAGACTGACTGACAGAATGTGACATGAGGTCATGACAGAAAATTTGTCCAAAGTTCATAATAGTTCATAATCAAGAATAAGATAACAACTTCACAAGTCTAGTACAGTCACAATTAATAGTAGTGAAAAACAAAAAGCTGTCAGTACTAAAAAGCACAGAAAGCACAAAGACTAAAGAACAAACAAGAAAAGAAAGAGGTGGTGTAAGAGCCATTCTAGGGGAAAATATATTTTGATATATTTGTAATTTGTATATTTGAAATGATGTTGATAGCTAATAATATTAATTGAAATACTAGTGATATTGAATAGTTAATTTGTACTATAGTCATATTTGTTGATTATTATACAACATTAGATTTCCTATAGTTTCTTATGTAGGCCTATAGCCTAATAGATTCCAAGTAGTTGAAATACTCCTTTACATTGACGTCACCGTCATTAGACTCAATTGGAGTGAGAAAGTCCACGGAGCAACACAGTTTTTTGACCGAGAGAAAATGATTGCCAACTGATGAATCTTGTTAGTCTGTAACTGTTTTGTTTTTCCACTAAACGTTCTAAATGGAGTTACGGTCTCTCGAGATTTCTTCGCGTCAGACTCATTGCTTTTTGCATGGACTTTACCCAGTAGTCACATTTTGAAACAATGAAGGAGTGTTGCTACAGGGGGGTTGTTTAAGTGCAAGTTTGTGCCTAAAAGAAGTAGCAAAATAGTTAAATAGTAGAAAAGAGTGTGTTTATTTCTCACCCTGTCCCTTCTCTAATTTGACAACCGCACATTTTTCAGTTATTAACTGTCATTTGTGGAGATGTGGAGAAAGAATGTGAAACATTAATATAGTAGTAGTAGTAGTAGCAATAAATATATACAATCATAGTAATACTCGTATCTGACTGTTAATCAGCCTTTTTTTTTACGAGTTTTGTTTATCTTATCTTTACAAAGTGTGCCAATAAATATTGATCATTATTGCTTGTTACAGTTACAGGTGAAAGTACGATTTGTGCCACAACCCCACAATAAACTAGAAAGAGACCTCTGCCAAGGCTGACAACACCCCACAAGGCAGTTATGCACCTTTTGGTGGTATGCAATGCCCACCACCATGCCCCCTTTTGGCCAGTGAATGAAAAGTTAATCAGTTCTTCCTCGGCTCGTAACTAACCTTCATACCAAGTTTCCTGCAAATCCGTGGCCACCTTTTTGAGATTTCCTGCTTACAGATGGACGGATGGACAGATGGACGGACGGACGGACGGACGGACAAACACACAGACGCAGGCGAAAACATTACCTCCTTGGTGGGAGTAATGATCATATCTAATGATAAAAATAAACATCTTAAAATAACAAATGACCACAACAATTGATGAATGCTTACATCATCAAATAACAAATATTCACGTCAAATAAGGAAAATCCAACCATGAAATAATGAATATACATGTCAGATAATGAAAAGCCAAAGGCAAACGTCAAATGACGAATACACTCGTCAAATATGGAAAAGCCAACCATCAACTAACAGAGGAACAAATCAAATAAAAAACCCTCCACACATGAATTAGCAAACAGCTTTATCCATTTTTTTTTATTAAGATGTGGATCTACTGTTAGGCAGTTGATGTCGTGATTTCAATATTTGACATGGACATTCATTATTCAGTGGGTAGTGCAATATTTATGGCATCCTGCCTAACTAGACCTTCCAACCCCACAAAGCTGTAATGTTTTATTTGTATGGTCAGTGGCTTGATAAGACTGACTGACAGAATGTGACATGAGGTCATGACAGAAAATTTGTCCAAAGTCATTATCAAGAATAAGATAAGACAACAACATGTCATAATTTAATTATTGACATGGACATTCATTATTCAATGGTTCAGTTCATTATTTGATGTGGTCATTCGTTATTTGATGCTATTAGTGATAATCTAAATATTTGTATTTTAGACAGTTATAATGCCTTAGTGATTGTGTGAAAATCATTTCATCCATCGACCCTTCACTAAAGAGTGAGTGATTTAGATTAGTAATTACTTATTCATGCAGTCCCCTCCATCTTGATAGGTAGTATATGGATCCCAAAATTAATGCACCTCCTGCTATCAAAAGCAGACTTTTCCTGCAGAAAAAGACACTTTCTCAGACTGGTATCTTAGATACCAACCAAAGATATCTGACAATCAGTTGTCAGAACTTGATTCGCAATTGAAATCAGTGCAGACTCCTTTGACTGGGAAGAGCTTCTAACATAATGTGGGTGTTTTCCTCTCTGCTGAACTATTTTGTCAAGGAGCTCTCTGACCTGATCAGTGTTTCCTGTCTCTTTGTTGGTGACCACGGTCACTCTGCGCTCCAACACATCACCCTCTCTCTTCTCACTGCTCAGCGTCACCGGACTGAAACTTAATCTAGAGGCAAACTCCTTCTTTCCCAGGATGGTGTTTCCTGCTGCACTCTTCCCCACTCTTTCCTGACCTACCAGCACCAGTCTCAGGTCAGTGCTGAGGACAGACCCTGAAAACAAGAGAGGTTATATGTGGGAGTGGGTTTTCAAGCAAAAAGAGAAAGTGCAAGTGAAGGAAGATATTGCCAAAGTATTGTCATGAAAATATTACAATATACATTGTGATGCCATAAATTGTAAATGTGTTTTACAATATTGGTCTTGGCACACATGATCTCTTGGCATATTGGTATTTATTGAACTTCATGCTTTTTCTACAGAGCTGAGCTGAGGAAACTCGTCCAATGTGTGGACGCACAGCAAGCTTGTTGCCATTTTTAACACTAACAATAAGTCTAATAAGTTTTTAATTACTTGATTTTCACTTGACGATAGATTGTGTTTTATGACACTCAGAACGGACAAATGAAGTGAGTTTCATTCAAAAGAAAATGTGAGACATCTACCAAAAATGTGACACTTGCTTTTAGAGAATGATTTCAGGTGTGAAATTTACCGTTACACAGGATCTGATGTAACTGATGTTCTGATGTGTACTTCCCTTCTACTATGTCAGCTGTTATCATTGGGGTATTAAGGTTAGCTCCTATCATCACAGATGTTGAGGCTGTCAGCACCTCCAGAAGACTCAACAGGAAGTGAAATAACACTCCTAAAATATTATTATGGTCAGCTACCTTGCACCCTTTACTTATAACATAGATACATTTTAAAGTGTATAGTAATCAATGTTTTTTGTCTTCAAAATTGATATACAGCATGGAAACAAACTTCAAATGCTCATCATTCTTGCACTATCATGAACTCTCACCTGTTCACTCATATTTTACCCTGACAGAAGTGTCAGTAAAATGAAGAGCTTGTCTCTGTGGATGGCTGTAGTTCCTCCAGATGTCCAGCAGAGTGTGATCACCTGATCATTACCACAGAAAAACATTCCCTTCTACTTCTCCTCTATTTACCCTCTATTTTACTCCGTAGCTCATACTTTATTTTACCTGCTCGTCTCTCTTCTATTCTAAGTTCACAGGAATATTATCAGGGTGCTGTGACCTCTGACCCTTGACCTTCTTCTACTGGTTGCTTGCAATGTTGATGATCTAGGAATTTAAGCTTATTCTAATGTTGACCTGATTGTAAGTCACTCTGGATATGTGGTCAACTTAATGCCAGAGATATAAATGTGGATTTAAACTACAGACATACAGAAGATTACCATCAAGTTTCTATCACTAAGTTTTCATACATGTGTCAACATCTACAGCCACATTAGCACAGGACTGAATCCCCAGACTGACTGAGAAAATCTGTGTGGGGAAATGAATGATTAAGAGTTGTTGGATGCTCAGTCAATTTTCCCTGGATAAATGAAATAAACCTCTCATAAATGATCAAAGGGAGCAGTAACATTTATTACTTAAACATGAAATTAAAGTTGGATTTTTAATTTCACTGCCTAAGAGGTTGACACATGACGACACAGTCACATACTGTATAATCTCAAGTGGAATTCATTAGGCTGCAGGGCTTGGCAGGTTACTTTAAAAGTGTTTTCCATTATGTTACTAATTTAGTTAACTCATTAAAAGTAATCAGTAACGTAATCCAAGGGATTACCCAAAATCAATAATATATTGTGATTACGCAGTTACTTTCAAATTATTTACACATTTCAAATTATGGAAATTCACTTTAACAGTATTCTCAGAAGTAATCCTCTCATTTTTCACAAGTAACTGTAATCAGAATACATACGGTAATGGAACAGTTAATTTTTTTTCCCCTGTTAGGCGTGTGTAGGTGTAAAAACTCCAACTACAGTGGTTTTGACTTTATGATGCCTTTTATTCAAACATTCTTAATTTTAATTCAGACATTTTCCAATACAAAGTGATACACCCCATCCAGCCAAAACTGAAATCAAATTGTGAATCAAAGCTTGTAAAAATCATTTCATCCATTGACCCTTCATTGACCCTAGATTTTGATCAGTAATGATTTAGTTTAATCTTTTCATGTTTCAGGTCGCCTTCTGCCATATCAGGTAGTATATGGATCCCAACACTAATGCAGCTCCTGCCACCAACAGCAGACCTCTCCTGCTGGAAAAAACCCTGAGCAGAACATAGCACATAGTTTGACACATTTGATTCAGTGTAGACTCCTTCGACTGGGAAGAGCTTCTAACATAATATGGGTGTTTTCCCTCTCTGCTGAACTCTATTTTCTCAAGGAGCTCTCTGACCTGATCAGTGTTTCCTGTCTCTTTGTTGTTGAACACATGATAACGCTCGCCACATTTCTGAAGCAGCTTCTGTAGGTTCTCGTCTTCCTTGATGAACCGCTCTATGTCGGTGTCTCCCAGGCTGTCTCCGTACGTGAAGAGCACCGTGGTGTAACGTCTGACTGCAGGACACAGCATCGTCTCCAGTGTCTCCATCCCTTTCTGCTCTTCTTGGGTGAAGCGTCCCAGCTGGTGGGTGAGGAGGAAGGCATGGGGACCCGGAGCGCTCAGCTGCAGGGCTTCTTCCAGCTCCGCCCTCACCTGCTCTTCAGACAGCTGGCTGCTGCAGAGCCCAGGGGTGTCCACCACGGTCACTCTGCGCTCCAACACATCACCCTCTCTCTTCTCACTGCTCAGCGTCACCGGTCTGAAACTTAAGCTAGAGGCAAACTCCTTCTTTCCCAGGATGGTGTTTCCTGCTGCACTCTTCCCCACTCTTTCCTGACCTACCAGCACCAGTCTCAGGTCAGTGCTGAGGACAGACCCTGAAAACAAGAGAGGTTAGATATGGGAGTGAGTTTGCAAGAGAAAACAAAAAGCGCAAGTGAAGAAAAGATGAAGTAAATATGTCCAAAGTATTATTGTGAAAATATTATTAAGAAACAATGTAATAACAGCACAACACAAGACTGGTTCAAACACCATACACAGGAACAAATAAAGAACAAATAAAGGGAGTCATTTCATGTTATACCAAAGGAGTGATATACAGGCTCACATGCCCATGTGGGAAAGCCTGCACAGGAAATACATCAAGAGAACTGAAACAAAGAATAGCAGAACATAAGAGTAACATACGATGCAACTAGTATTTTATAAACAATTTGGTAACACTTTAATAAGATCTAAATAATGCTGTATTTTATTTATGTTTACTGGTTATTACTGCTCTGCATGTCTGCATGTATCATAAGTTGGTTGTGGTCAGTATTGCTTGGCTGTGTGTTGTTGCTTCATGTTGCTTGCATGGCTATATGTGCCAAAATGGTGTTTGTTGTTGCTGTATTATTGTGCTGATGCTTTGCTGTTTCCTGTTGCTTTGCATGGCTTGTGTTCAGTCTTGAGAGTTCTTGTTTTGTTGCTGTCTCTATGGCGTCTTGCTGTCTTTGTTCTGTACATTTTTATCACTTTATAGGTTTTAAAACATTTCGCCACAAGGACTACAGTTGAAAATTAGCCAGCTGGCTAACACTGGCACATTTACAGAAATGCTGATTAATGTGTGTTGTCCTTATAAATAAATAAATAAATAAACAAACAAACAAAAAGACTCCTCTCCAGTGGCGGCACATTTTAAGAAACTAAACTATCCAATAGGTCTATGTTCTCTGAATTATATTGGTATTGAAAAAAATACATTGTCCAAAAGAGGGAGAGATCTAGATTAAAAACTTCTAAGAAGGAAGACATTTTGGATTTCACATCTAAAAACATTGAGTCCCCATGGTTTGAATGCTGAATTTGATTTGAGGCCAATAATAATAATAATTCTAATAATGTACTAAGTGGTGACCTCATAATGAAGAGGATTTTGGAATATATGCATTTCTATTGAGGATTTGCAGAATGAGATTAAGAATTTAATTATGATATAACCATGTTTTTTTTTTTATAAATTATAAATATGTTGAATAATTATGGGCTTGACACACATTATCTCTCAGCATATTGGTATTTATTAACACAATGAGCACAAGCATAGAAAGAATACATTGGAATACATGAACCAGAATGTTGGCCAAGTTGTCACTGTGTGTTCACGCTGCGATCACAATTACAAATCACCAGAGGTCCGTTCACTTCCTACAGAGCTGAGTGACCAGGGAAAGTTGTTTGGACGCTTTACAAGCTTGTCATCACAGCTGAACTTTTCATGGTCATTGGCTAACAGGCAATCAAATTTGCGTCCTTCCTTGTTGCCCTACTGATGTGATTTTGTTTCATGAACAATGGTTTTGGCTGACAAGTACAAAATGGAGGAGAAATTGATTTCAGGCAGCCGTTATTCTCAGTTAGGGCGCCCTGCTGGCTCAACCGGTAGTGTGTGTACCATTTAGGCATTGAGTCCTAATCGCAGCGGGACGGGTTTGAATCCGGCCCGCATCCTTTGCTGCATGTTGTCCCCTCTCTCTGCCCATTGTTTCCTGTTTCTCTACTGTAACTGTCGAATATAGCAGCGCCCAAAAAGCAATTCTTAGTTCTCTACAATTTTTATCTGAAAGATGTCAGGAATAAACGTCTCAAAAACAAGGCTTGGAGAACGGCTGCCTCAATCATTGAGGTCGATGATTAGCTCTGAAGTAATTTTGCTGATTTTGTTTGTTTTGGGTTTTTTTTATTAAAGCCAGCTAGATATGTTAACTTGTTGAAAAATCTACGCAAAAAATATATGATTTGCCTGTACAAAACTTTGTAGCTGCTGACAGCGAGATAAATGCAATCAGAGCCTCTGGCCCACATTCAGTCAGAATAGAGCGACCCATCAACCAAATGTGAACAAGCTATTGGTAAACTATTTTCTACCAAAAGGCACAAATCAAGCCAAACAAAATAAAGTACATTAGAATAAAATCTGCAAATTTTTACTAGCATGATTTCCCTTCTCCTTTCTTTTCAGTTTTAAGTATTGGCCTCATTATCTCAAACTAATTATTCAGACTAGAAATATTGAAAATTCACTGTGTAATGCATTTCTCATGAACTTTCAACCTACAGCCTACTGCACCAACAGCTCCCCCTACCACAGCTCCCACTGCAACTCCCACTGCAACTCCCACTGGACCACCAACAATTCCAATAATAGCTCCAGCTCCAGCTGCAGCTGCAGCTCCAGCTCCAGCTCCAGCCATCATCAAAGTAACCCATTTCTTGATGAATGAATTGTCTTCCTCAGCTGTTCTTCTTGCTTCTTCCTGTGTCAGGTTTGGTTTTTTTGTCAGAAGGCATTGCTTTTCTTCTCTTATGGCTCTCTCAGCCTCTTGCAACATTTCGTTGGTGTAGTGGCTTCCTCCGTTTTTCTGAACCATGGTGTTGATTTTCTGTAGTAGCTCACTGACTTGAGAGGGATCCTTGTCTCTGTTGTCAAAAACATGGTATCTCCCATGGCATTCTTTGACGAATTTGCGAAGAGCTTGATTTTCACCAATTAATGTTTCTATTGAACCTCCTTCAGCCTTCAGTTCATCTCCACGGGTGAACAAGGCCAGAGTGTAACATTGTGCCTTTTCGCCAAAGGTGGTCTGAAGGATTTTCACTGTTTCCTGTTCTTCCTGTGTGAATCTGCCCGCTTGGAGCACAACCAGGAACACATGAGGACCAGGAGAAGCAAATGAGATGCATTTTACGATTTCTGTAATCACCTCACTATTTGTTTTTTTGGTGTCAAACACACCAGGAGTATCAACAACGGCCAGAGATTTTCCATCCAACTCTCCTGTTTCCTTTTGGCACTGTGTTGTCACTGAGGAAGAGGACACCTTAGAGATGAAGGGTTTTCTCCTCAAGATGGTGTTTCCCGCTGCACTCTTCCCAACTCCAGTCTTCCCAACAAGCACAATCCGCAGTTCTGGTTCCTTTGATTGTTGTTGCTCTGTTGGAGAATTTTACAAGGACATTATTGTTGTTGTAAGAGTCTTGAGATCCACATCCAAATATGCATCACCAGTCTGACAAGTTTGTCTTTTAATTAATTATAATTAATAATCATTTCCGGATTGGAAATGTACATTTTCTTCACAGTTGGCTTCAAAGTGGCCAAATGTATCTCTGACCACTTCCTGAGCAGTTTGAGGTAATCAGATTACTATCTGTTTTCACTGCGTCTTTGATTCATTTTTTTTTTTTTTTTTTTTTTTTACCAAGATTTGTATGCAGTTAAGCTCTATCCAGATCAACTCTGCACAAGATGCATGTAATGTTAAGTATTAAATGGGTCAGTATTTTGTGTGCATGTCTTCCTGTCAGCCCAGTCCTTCCAGCTCCTCCCAGCAACACACTGATCTTTCTGATACATTTGTCTTAACTGGTAAACCTTGATGTGTGGCACAGTGTGATCGTCCTGAAGCACTAAGTGTGATCCATCCAGGAAGCTGTTATGCTTCATCTTCATGGTCAGTGGGTCGATAAGAATCTCTGACAGACAGACAGAATGTGACATGTGGTCATGAGATAAAATCTGTTTACCAAAGTCAAGGAAGTGTTGCAGTCCAGTTTATGCCAAAAATAATAGACTTGGTCTTTAAAGTTTTGTGAATTGATCAGTTGGTGGATTGAATGATTTGTTGTTTTGTAGTTTGGTTGGTTGATTGTTTGTTTGATTGATTGATTGATTAATTGGGAAAAATTGCTCACATGTACAACTGCAGATATAACAGCAACTCAAAACAAATCAGATTAAAAAAAAATCATCAACTTTAATTGTAATCATTACAAATTTATTCTCCTTAAACGTAAAGTCATTATTGATCATGTAGCCCAACCAGCCAATACACAGAATAACACTAAGAGCTACACATGACTGGATAGGCAGGATTCCTCACAGCTTGTTTCTTAACTGGAGATTTCCAAGAAAGACCAATCAGCAGTTTCTCCATACCAGCCAACCATGAACCACCAAACGAAGGTTGTTTACCTGCCAAAGTCACAATCCTACAGCCACAGCCAAAATGTACCAGCACTTAGCTGATGGATTGTGTTCATTTCTCAACCTGACCTGTCCCTAATTTGATAACAACATATGTTTTGATTAGTGAAATTAATTTGCATTCATTGAAAGTGTGGAGAAAGAATTTTAAACATGAAACAGCAAAATTATTATTATGATTAGTAGTAGTAGTATTGTTGTTGTAATTATATAAAATTATAGTAATACTTGTAACTGAGTGTGGAACAAATTCTCTCTTTAATATTGATGACTTCTTTTTGGAAAAATATTATTGATTACTTTATTTTCCTAGTTTATCTTATCTTTACAGAGTGTGTAGTATTGATTACTGTTGCTTTTTGCAGGTAACAGGTGAAAGTAAGATTTAATTGAAAGCTAATTCATAACTAATTCTTTTTGTGACTTTAGAAGAGGATGAGTTGTTACTCTGCTGGTTTATATTAGGGAACAAAAGTTCTCTTTTTTTGGCAAACCCAAATGCTGCCCTGAGTAGTATACTGTACATTAAATGTACTTACGAGGCTGAGGAAGTTTGCTGGCCATGTTTGTCTTGTAAAGGCAGTTGATCTGTGATGTCGTGTCACTGTCGATGTCTTGCTGTTGAATAGTTTCATTTTCAACCCATCTTTATATTACAGCCTCCTCCTAGTTCCCTCCCCTAAAACACGCCACTGTATCTGACCAGTAGGAGGACTGAGGACTCACAGATTAGAAAACAAATCAAAAAGTAGGTTGCTCTGATCCAGTAGCATAGCCAGAAAAAAGCCTGTGGGTGTGCACCAAAAAAACTGGGTGTGCCACATGTCATTTTCTCTACAACACAGAGTAGTCTAGACTAATGAGCACACCTCCACAAAAATATAACCATCCATCACTCTCCATACAGGCTTGCCTACAACATAGCCATAACACAGTATAAAAAGTGCTTTAGTCATTGTACAGTCCATTCTTTGATTGTTAGTTTAAACATCACAGTGCAATCATTCTTTACATAGGCTTATCAAATAAAACAAAATAGGCCTACAATAGATAACTAGGCAAGACTAGAAGCATTCCCCCAAATGACATTTACATGAAACTTTATTGGGACACAGCCTACCTGGGCAAGTTGACAGCTTAAAGGGCAAGACGGCATGGCTTGGTCTTAAATGATACAATTATTTCATTAGACTCCAAACTCTGTAAGTTCCCTGCTGGATTTTATCCTGTTGACTGTTGGGAACAGGTGCTCCACAGAACAGCTTGTAACAGGCAATGTGATCAAAACACAAAGTAAACTGTTCATGTTGGGGAATACGTCTTTATCACATGAGTCTAAGACTTCGATTAGGGACGGGTAGGAGTGACCCCCATCCACCGGCCTTGTGTCCGGCTGGTCATCAATGTGAGGTTTTTTGAAGAAGTTAAACAGCGAGCTCTGTTTCATTTTGATAAACTAGTGGATATATTCTAGCATCAGCTGCAGGTGTTGCATTGTTTACTTTACACTGCTAGTCTCCCGTGATGCTCGCTGAGGTCACAGGTCAACGGCTACTACATTTGATTGGTAGGCAGGCTGTGCATGACGGTGGATGTTGTTTTTTGACGAAAATAATTTTGAATTTATTTTAAAATGAACAATTATTATAATTAGACCATTAGCCATTAGCCTAAGTTTCGAACAAAACGTTTTAGTAAGGCTATAACTAAAAATTAATTCTGCATCTGATTTTTGGGTGTGCAGGTTGCCTCTTTGGGTGGCACAGGCACAATGTGGCACACCGTGGCTACGCCATTGATCTGATCTCTGTGAAGCCTGCACTGTGAGGCAAACCAGAAAAGCACTGTATCTGGTTATAGATAGATAGATAGATAGATAGATAGATAGTTTAGTTTTTTGAGCAGAGATAAAATAGAATTTAATTTAATTTAAGTGATAAATATAGGCGCAAGTGGCAATTGAGGGGTCCAAACACTGTGAAAAGACAGACAGACAAAACATTACAGAAGGTAGAGAGGGTTGACAGCCAGCCTAAAAAAGTTTTGTGAAGTTTGGACATGCAGATGATTAGTTATAGCTAATTTTGTGTTAGCCTGTGTCTTTTGCCAAGTTTATCATTAATTGCAGCCATACTGTTCATCACATATTGTTCAAGTTATTCATGATGACTTAGCTTTCCATTGGAAAATATACCTCTTGTTCTCGGCAGTTTAACATACATACAGTAACATACCATCATATACTGTTCATGTCATATATCATACTATGTCCTAGAATGCACATACACTCATGCTTAAGGTAATTTAGAGTCTCCAATCCACCTGACCTGTGTGTCTTTGGATGGTGGGATGAAACTCACGTAAACACAGGGAGAACATGCAAACTCCACACAGAAATGAAATGATGACAAGCACAATCCGCAGTTCTGGTTCCTTTGATTGTGGTTGTTCTGTTGGAGAATTTTACAAGGACATTATTGTTGTTGTAAGAGTTGTCACAATGTTGACATCCATATCCAAATATGAGTCACCAGTCTGACAACATTGTCTTTTAATTAATGCAAAACCAGAAAACCAGTTTTGTCATAATCTCACAGGCCTGATGGAGGTTGTAATGCTGAAAGATCTACTTCAAAACTCTTTTGTCCTCTACATTTCAGTGCTGCTACTGGGAAGCAAGATAAGATGGGAAGATGGCAACTGCATGTCTACAATACTGATGTTCATCTGCAAGTCTGAATTATTTTTATTACATAAGAAGGATAAATAAAATAGAAAATACTGCTGAGTACATAACAACAGACACAACTCATGTTCATTTCCGGATTGGAAATTTACACTTTATTTACTCTTGGCTTCAACGTTGCCAAATTCATCTCTGACCACTTCCTGAGGAGTTTGGTGTGATCAGATTACTTTCCATTTTCACTGCATCTTTGATGCATTTTTACCAATATTTGTATGCAGTTAAGCTCTATCCAGATCAAATCTGCATAAGACACATGTAAATGCATGTTGAGTGGGTCAGTATTTTGTGTGCATGACATCCTGTCTAACCAGACCTTCCAACCCCTCCCAAAACACACTGTTCATTCTGATAAACCTACAGGGTTTCCCACACATAGGTTTATTTGTGGCGCACTGCCACAATATCAGAACGCGCCGCAACAAAATCAAAAGTTGGTAGTTGGTAGCAGGGTCTTTTTCAGCATTTGTATAGAAATGGATCTAAAGCGATACAGCTTAACCTCACCGGTTGCGTTTCAGTTCTGTCCTTTTGTGTCGGAAGGGTCGGATCAGATACGCAGCCATTTACTTCAATGCAGCTGCTCTGCTGGCCATGTACGCACGTTGACGGATCTGAAATGGAGCCGGATCGGAGCCGCAACTTTGGAGATATGCATGGCTTCTATTTTTGTTGGAGCACGCATCCATCTGTTTCGTATTTGTAAACAAAATAGAGGATACATAAATCAGTGTCGCTTAAATAAATGTTGGAGATGAGGTTATCTATGGAGCCGCTGAGAAGCCTCTATTTGGCAACAGCACACCTACACATTAGTATCCTATATGGTACATTAAAGTTCCTTATGGTACAACTAGAGTCGTTTAAGGAAAAAAGCAAAACTAGATAACTGTGTTCACTCACCCATATGCAAAATGCAGATACATAGGCTCAACACAGCGGACAGAACAAGAACGGAGTTAACCGTGATATATTCAGATTAACACCACACCCCAACCTGTGTTAACCTGTGGGAAACACTGCACTTGTCTTGTCTTAAAGCTGGGGTAGGCAACTTTGGAGAAAAGAGCAAGACAGAGGTAGAATTTGAACATACACAGCCTCTCTGCTCCCTCCCTCTGCCCCGTAACCCCTCCCACTCGTTCGTAACGCCTCCCCTCAAAGGAGCCTCATGTGCGTTCATGAGTTCGCCTGTCAACTGAACTGAGCTACTGATCGATGTGTGATTCACAGGTAAGAAGAAACGCTGGTAATAAAAAAAAAAACATTGAGCATTTACATGTTACTCTCAGAAATGAGTATAATTGTGCTTGGTAAGCTAAAGACGTTTGATAAATGAAAGAATTTTCCTCATAGGCTGTATATCAGCCAAGTAGGTTAGCGAGCTAACGTTAGCTAGATTACGATAGCATTACCAATATAAACAATGAAACTAGCCGCAAACATTTCCAAAGCTAGATAACCACAACAACCTGGTTGGTGCGTCTGCAGGAGATGCCCACAGATCTGGAGAAGACGTGCTGTGGCCAACAACCGGACTCTTGTGTCTCCCTGCTACCACACATGCTTACATTTTGCGCCTCGCCAGGGGGATATGGGATGACATCCGGGCCGTCGCTGACCTTCCTAATGCAGGGGAACACACCAATTTCGATATGCAGCCTATAGACAATTTGTTTTGTGGCAGTATGGAACACTTGGACATAGACACAGGTTTGTGATTCCCAGTTGCTGCGCCAGGAGAATCCATGATAAGTATCCTGATCCACATGGACAATATGTAGGTTTTGTTTACAGTTGTGTTGTGTAATTACAATAATTGCTGTTCTGCAATACTACTATGCAAGATCACTGTACTGCAATTTGGTTTATACAATATAATTTCACTGCAATTAGGATTGCTTTTGTACTGCATTTGCACATATTATGTACATTTTTTTGTATTCGTTTCATGTTTGGTTTTACTTGTAATAAATTAGGACATTTATATCTGCCTTTCATTTACAATCACAGCATAAACCACACACACAATACTCCCAACATGATTTCAGTAAATCTAACTATGCATGAAAGATGACATTTCAGGACATGGTATAGGATCTTATTTTTAATTCCATAATAACACTATACAAAACCGAAATTGGATGAATTTGTCATACAAAAAAAAAAAAAAATTCTAAAACAGTAATATTTACAGTGCCAGGTAAGAATGAATAATGAATTTGAGTGTGCAAAGATAGACACAAGGTGTGGCCTCCAAAGCTGGGTCAGTGTTCAGTAGGGTCAGGTAGGACTGGCTGTGCAGGCGGCCTCCATCTTGTGCAGGAACAATCTTGTGCGGTGGTGGACCTTGCCCTTTTGAAAGAATATCACAATTAGATATCTGACAGCAGCATTTCACTGAGAGGGTTTTGATCTCTGAAATGTGAACTTACAGTATTCATGGTGTTAAAAAAAATAATGGTATGACATCAAATTACAGAAAAGTACATATCATTACAAACATGGGCACTAACATATGTAAGCATAGTTTCCAAAGCTATGTAAGAAGACATGCAATGCAGTGGTAGGGCTAGCAAAGCTTAGCCTGCCAGCAAGTTATGTTCACCTGTCAGAGAGTCTCTGAAGGGAAGTGAAGGGAAGCAGGAGGCGCAGCCATGGTCTGCAATCCAGGTTTCCAGGGAGTGGATGTTATTAGGCGATCTTTCTTGTAACTGCAAAAAATACGTAGCTTGTTAAAAAAACAAACTCTAAAGCATCGTAACGGCAGGTGTTTTACTGTAACCTAAATTAGTTTCCTTGAAATTACAATTGTGCTAAGTGAGCTAGATCTATATCGCTACCTAGACACAGGATGGCGGTAGCATCCCAGCTAATAATCACCTCTATATGAATGATCGCCGTATCGAAGGCATTATTCATGTAGAGGCCAAATTCGGAGTTCCCAGTAATGACTACCATGCAAAATAGTATAAAACACCAGGCTGTACTGTTACAACTGTAACAGCAGGAACCTTCAGACAGCAACATTCACCAGCTAACGTTACCTCCTCTAGCTTCAGGCTGAATGAATGTAGCTTGGAAAGTTATTGGAATCTCAGCAGTTTCCCACAGCGAATATTCGAAGCTTCGGCCACAGCGGGGAGGGGGGGGGGGGTATATTTGAATATACCCGACAAAGTTCACACATAGTCACAATTCAATTAATAGCCCGAGAGAGAGAGAGATGGTCGAGCGAGCTAGAGAGAGAGAGAGAGAGATGGTCGAGCGAGCTAGAAAGTGAATGAAGAGAGGGAGCGGTAGTAGCGAGAAAGCCGGTGAATCAGAGAAATAAAACTTTATTTTCTGATTGTTTCACAGCGGTTACGTTCTAAAGCACAGAGAGAGAGAGAGAGAGAGAGAGAGAGAGAGAGCCCTGTATCAAAATACCGGTAGCCTACCTTAGAAAAAAGATTTTTTTTAAAAAGATCAACGGAGAAATGTCTTGCTGCTGCTTCTCCTGAGTTTTGTTCAGCAAATTTGACAACTGACAGCTTGAATTTCAGGTCGTACTTTTTTCTCTGTGCCGCCATGGCGACCAGCAAATGTGACTGACATTTGAATGCAAGTTAAAAGAAACAAAACTGCTTTGCAGCGTCAATGGCAACCGTCTTACGGATTACATATAAAATTACATTTAAAAAAACGAATATCCGAATCCCAAAATTGAAAACCGAATACCTACCCAGCGAACGAATATCCGAATAGTTGAATATTCGGGTCCAGCTCTACTATATTGACTAGCTGTTACATAACTAGCACAGCTGCTTACCTATTACAACGTACTGTTTACATTAAAAATGGAGCACGGTCACTCATAAAGCGAAAACCAATGCTACTGTGCTGATGAACTGTGCTACCGGGCTACTTGCTAACTCAAAGCCGTTCCATACACTTGCGCCCGTTTATGCAGTGTCCACTTATTACAACCAAAGTACATAAGTCACACCACAAGATAAAATAGCTAGATAATATAGCAAAATAACATAACTAGTTACCTGTCCAGAAGAAATTCAGCAAGCTGGGCGTCTGTCTTCAAAACTTTCTCCGCTATCGTTGAACTTGTAGCTTAGCACGTGGGCTTTTAAGCAGCGGCTGGGAACGCGCATGAGAGGCAGCAACACCCACCCCGGAAGAGCTCTCCTGATTGGTTGAGGCTTACCGTGAGCTGTGAGATTTTAGCCAATGGCTGTGCTTTTGGCGATTCGGAACACAGAGGCCTGATTTTCTCTCAGACCGCTTGAATTATAGATAGAGGGAGGTATATGACATAATGATATGACATTTTGGCCAAATAACAGTAAAATAAAGTTGCATACCCTAGCTTTAACTGGTAAAACTTTATGTGTGGTACATTGGGATTGGCCTGAAAGACTAACTGTGATCCATCCAGGAAGCTGTAATGCTTCATTTTCATGGTCAGTGGGCTGATAAGAATCTCTGACTGACAGAATGTGACATGAGGTCATGAGAGAAAATTTGTTTACAATGCAAAGTCTAGGATGTGTTGATGCAGTTGATGCAGAAAAATTTGACTTGGTCTTTAAAGTTTTGTGAATTCATCAGTCGGGGGATTGAATGACTGGTTGTTTTGTAGTTTGGTTGGTTGATTGGGAAAAATTGCCCACATGTATAACTCTACAACAGTAACTCAATGCAAAAAATAATGCCAATACAAAAACAAAACATTCAACTTTAATTGTCATCATCACAACCTTTTTCTCCTCAAACGTAAAGTCTTTGTCTCCACACATTATTGATCGTGGAGCCCAACCAACCAATACACAGAATAACACTTAGAGCTACACAACTTCCAGTAGAGACTGGCTAGGCAGGATTCCTCACAGTTTGTTTCTTAACTGGACATTTCCAAGAAGGAGCTTCCTTCTGTTTATCCTATATCATTCTGTTCTACAATTGATTGTTGATCAGTTAGATGTAGTGAGGCTCATTCTCTGTCCTTTCAGACATGCTTGTGACAAAGGGCTATAGAAATAAACAAACTTGAAGTTGAATTTGATTCAGCTCTTTGCCCACCATACCAGCCAACCATATTTTGAGAAGAACTGAACCACCAAACAAAGGTCAGTTACCTGCCAAAGTGCCTGGCAGGTAAACAATAACCTACAGCCACAGCAAAAATGTTTAGCTGATGGATTGTATTAATTTCTCACCCTGTGCTGTCCCTAATTTGACAACAACATAAATATTCAAATTAAAATTATATTTAGATTAGATCAGATTAGAGCTGCGTGCTAAAGCAGCAGAGATAGACCGTAAGGAGAAAGAGGAAGTCGATTCCTTAGAGCTGTTTGAGGACGGCCTCCTGGAATCAACTACCACTTGTTGATCCCTGAAAGAGTTTCCCACGGGAGTATGACAGCCTGCCACAAAATGGCTCCTTGTTTCCTGCAAACTACACAAAATGGCTTCCTCCCCTCTGCCAGCTTACCCTGCACATCATAAGTCATAACCAACAGATTTTTGTCTGCATTCTGCTGCACTGTGCTGTGAGGAATACAAAGAGTCTTTGTGCACATTCCTCTTGCTAGAGTTAGATTTAGACCAAACTTTACTTCTGCATAAAACTATCAGCAGAGCTTTGGGAAAGTTTGACCAACAAAATAGGGTGGAGTAGTTTACTAAAGTATGGCATAGTAAGTTTTTTTACTCTACATTGTATAATTGCAGGACCAACTGTCAAGTTGAAATAGAGGTGACTTTCCACATTTGACCATAGCACAAGAGAAGCTGATAGCCCTGAGGTCATTCACTATCAGGGTTTCTAGTGGATAAGTTTGATATTAACTCAAACTAGGGGACCTAAAGAAACAATAAATATTAAATAATATATATTTGTTGTTACTTCAGAAGAGGATAAGTTATTGCCATGTTGGTTTATATTTGTTGCATATTTGTTTCTCTTCTTTGCCAAACCCAAATGCTGCCCTGAGTAGTATATTGTACATTAAATAAAAAATACTTACGAGGCTGAGAAAGTTTGCTGGCCATGTTTGTCTTGTAAAGGCAG
Organism: Centroberyx affinis; assembly: GCF_046629955.1. Lineage (NCBI taxonomy): Eukaryota > Metazoa > Chordata > Actinopteri > Beryciformes > Berycidae > Centroberyx > Centroberyx affinis. The sequence continues at coordinate 14,715 of NW_027282969.1, read as the reverse complement.
TTGATCTGTGATGTCGTGTCAGTGTGGATGTCTTGCTGCTGAATAGTTTAATTTTCACTGTATCTTTTTATTATAACCTCCTTCTAGTTCCCTCCCCTAAAACAAGCCCCTGTGACCAGACCAGTAGGAGGACTGAGCTGGACTGCCCAGTTAGTTTGCTCTGATGCAAATTAATGGTGTGTTACAGCTCTGTTGTCTATGAAGGCCCAGCCCACACTGTGAGGAAGACCAGAAATAGAAGAGCAGACAGACAGAATCTAAGTGAGAATCTAACAGAATTTAAGTGATAAAAAGTTATGAAAAAGCACAAAATCAAAACAAAATAAGATGTAAAAGTAAATACACTAATGTCAGCCTTAACTTTTTGTAATCATCTTTATTTTATTAATTTCCCATAATATCATTTTTTTATTTTCCTATCACCAAGGATGGCTGAATAATGATGTCACCTTTCCAGCAAAGCTTAACATAGAGGTTTATAAAGAAGTGGGCGTGGTGTTCAGCGACTTGCAGACGTTGGTTTGGGGGCGGGGCTATAAAGGCTTGTTTTCCACTTCTATGAGCTCAACTCACTATAGATTTTAATAAGGACAGTTTGTGTTAAGTCTAGCCAGAAGGGAAGCTCATACCAGAACCTAAATAAATGAAGAGCTTGTCTCTGTGGATGGCTGTAGTTCCTCCAGATGTCCAGCAGAGTGTGATCACCTGATCATTACCATAAAAAAAACATTCCCTTTTACTTTTCCTCTATTTTAATTGCAATTGTTTAATAATTTAAATTGCTTTCAAATACTAGTTCACACCTAATATACCATAATCCCAAGTGGAATGCATTAGGCTGCAGGGCTTGGTAGGTTACTTTAAAAATGTTTTCCATCACAGTTACGAGTTACCTCATCAAAACTAATCAGTAACATAATCCCAGTCACCCGAGCCATGGACTGTTCCAGCTGCTGCCGTCTTGCAAACGGTACCGCAGCCTCAAGGCCCGGACCAGCAGGCTCCGGGACAGCTTCTTTCACCAGGTCACCAGGCTTATGAACAATGGACATTAACTGCCTGTTGCCTGACTGTGTCATGGGACCGGCTGTCCCATTTCCTGCCTCACCTCCTGACCTGCCTCTCTCCCTTCATTCTTCACTCCCCAGTCCTGCCATTCTCCATCTGTCCACCAGATGTCCTCAGACTTCCCCTCTTCACCTGTTCTTCTCCTCCTGCTTCCACCACACCTGTCTTCCGTCAGCCCATTAGCCCTGTTACCTTGTTCCCCCTTCACCAGCCTGCCTTCCACCAATCACCTCCCGGACTCTCCCCTACCAGCCAGCTGTCCCTCATGTGTAATCAGTCTGTTTGTATATCTTGTCTCTGTTCCTTGTAGTCCTTGCGAGTTCGTTGTCTTCTGTTACCTGTTGTGTTTAGCTCTGTCTTGTGTTTCCTGTTGTGTGTACCATGCGGAGATCTGTCTAGTTACCGGCCAGGTTTGGTTTTTATTTTTCCTTTTACCTGTCGGCCTGTTTTGGTTTTTTCCCTTTTTGGATTTCCTGATTTGTACTTCTGCCTTGGCTTTTTTTTCATTAAAACTCTTGCTTGTAACAAGTCCTCTCGCTGCCAGTCTTTGCATTTGGGTCCTAGTCTCTGCTCCACTGACAGACTGCCTGTCTCACATACAGACACGCCCAAATCAAGAACTCTGAACTCCGAACTGTACATATACCAAAGGTATTTGGATGCTTGGTATGATAGATTGTGTAGCTGTGTTTATACAGAAATGAATAAATGTGTTAAGAGGAAAGGTTGTAGCCATAAAGGTTTTAGAATATCTTACAAACCTTACTGGAATCGAGATTTGCAGACTTTGTGGGACAATTTAAGAACAGCAGAGAAACAGTTTCTAAGTTGTAAAAATAAAAACCTGAGGGAAGGGCTGAAGATAGAATTTAAGAACAGACAAACCAAATTTGACAAGAGGTTACGCACTGTGAAACGTAACTTTAATAGAGGTCTCTCATTGCATATTGATCACTTACAAACTCATAATCCCCAACAGTTCTGGAATGAAATTAATAGACTGGGTCCCAGAAAATCTAGGGAAATTCCCATGGAGGTAAAACTAGAGAATGGTGAATGTAGCTCTGTTTTAGGGGTTGTATTACACAAGTGGGAAAAGGACTTTGCGGATTTGTTTTCTGGCTGCAACAATTCATTTGACGAAGTTTTTTTGAAGGAAATAACTAGTTTAAAAGAGGTAATGGAAACTGAAATGAAGGCAGATGTAAATAACTGTAATATGTTTTTGAATGCAAATTTTTCTATTGAAGAGGTAAAAAAGGTAATAGATAAATGCAAACTGAAAAAAGCTACTGGAATTGACGAAATTTCCAATGAAGTGTTGAAGTCGCCGAGGTTATTTAATGTGTTATTTGAGTTGTTTCGGTCTTGTTTTGACAGTGGCATTATTCCTGCACAGTGGCACGAGAGCATTATTAAACCTATCCCTAAATCTTCAAAAAATGATCCCAAGCTACCACTCAGCTATAGGGGTATAAGTCTTATTAGCTGTGTATATAAATTGTATTCCTCACTTTTAAATTGCAGACTTGTAGACCACCTTGAGAGGACAGGTTTGCTTGTGGATGAGCAAAATGGATTTAGAAAAGCCAGAGCATGTATTGATCATATATATGCAGTCACTTCCATTATACGTGCAAGAATTAAGGAGAATAGGTCTACATTTGTTTGTTTTATTGATTTCAAGAAGGCTTTTGACTGGATTAATAGGGAACTTCTTCAATATAGGTTGTTAAATTCTGGAGTCAATGGGAAGTTTTATTATGCCATTAAGTCTCTTTTTCAAGCACCTGTTGCCCGTGTTCAGGTTAATGAATACACAACTGGATGGTTTTCCCAACAGTTTGGTGTGAGGCAGGGAGATGTTTTGTCTCCAACACTGTTTTCTATGTATGTCAATGATTTAGCTCTTCAAATTAAAGTTTCCAGCTTGGGAGTTAAAGTTGATGATCAGATTGTGGGCATATTATTATATGCGGATGACATAGTCTTACTTGCTGAACATGAAAAAGATCTGCAGATTATGATGAACATTGTTGCGGAATGGTGCTGGAAATGGAGACTAATGGTGAATCAAGACAAGACACAAATAGTACATTTTAGACAAAAATCAAGGGAGAGAAGTTCAGTTGTTCTTAATTTTGGTTCAATAGTGCTGTCATATACTGATCAGTATAAATATCTTGGCTTGACGCTGGACGAGCACATGACATTTAAAGAAGCTGTCAGTGTTCTAGCTCAGTCAGCGGGTAGAGCACTGGGATCTGTTCTGAACAAGGTTAAACATTGTGGTAATCTGGGATTTCATACTTATACACAACTCTATAATTCGTGTGTGTGTCCTGTGTCTGACTAGGTTTCTGGTGTTTGGGGTTTCCGTGAACATACAAGTTGCAACACTGTGCATCACAGAGCTATTCGATCTTTTTTGGGAGTCCATAAATTTACTTCAGTTTTGGCCATTAGTGGAGATATGGGATGGGAATCTCCAAACATCAGACATATAGGTCAAATGCTTCGGCTTTGGAATAGACTTGTGAAGATGTCTGACCAGAGACTCACTAAAAAGATATTTAACTGGGATATTTCGCATGGTCATCCCTGGGCCAATGAGTTGAAATCCTTATTTTATTTGAACGATTTGTCAGGTTACTTTGCGATATCCAGGAGATTAGGAGTAAAATGTTTCTCATGTATAAAGAAAAATGGTCTGTTGATATATGGTATAAACAAAAACTACGAACTTACTGTCTCATAAAGAGTAACTACAGTGTAGAACCTGATGTGAAGTATAATTTAAACAGAAGACAAAGAGCCTTATGTGCACAGTTACGTTCAGGAACATTACCATTAGCCCTAGAGACCGGCAGGTTTAATGCCACTGCAGAGGAGGACAGATTTTGTTTGCTATGTGAGTTAGGTGAAATTGAGAACGAGGTTCATTTTTTGTTTTACTGTCCTGTCTACGAGGACATAAGGGATGTACTTTTTAGTAAAATGCCCTCTATTTATGTTGATTTCTTTGGGTTGGATGATTACGAAAAACTTGAGTTGTGTTTCAAGAAGGGAATCTTTTGTGTAGCAGATTTTATTTGTCAAGCTTGGGAGAGAAGGCAGAATATTTTGTTTAAGACCGAGTTGTATAATAAGCTGTATAATAAGCTGTATAATAAGCGGTAATCTTGTTATAAGAAATGTTTTGAAATGTATAGCCGCTGCAACGGTAACTTTGGTGTCTTGTAAGCCCATGAGGGTTGGGCACTTTGTGTGCATGACATGAAAATAAAAGAAAATCAATCAATCAATCAATCATATACACATCCTACACACACAAGCACCTGACACTTTACGCTTACTCCACACATACACATGCACCCGGCACTTTATACCCACACATACATATACATACACACATGGTGTATGCACTGTGCGATATTGTGCTGCAAGGCTCTTTTATATAGAAGAGCAAAGAAGTGCAATTGTTACTGTGTTTACTTACTTGTACTTATTTTTCTCCACTTATTTTATTTATATTATTTTATTCTATTTCCATCTTATGCTTACTTACTTGAGCTCCATTATTTACTTCTTTCTTTGTTTACTTATTTACTAATACGTATAATTTCACTGCTATGTCAAGGAGCCGTAACTTAAGATTTTTACTCTCTTGTACTTGTATAATGAGATGTAACAATAAAGGATCTTGAATCTTGAATCCAAGGGATAACACAGAATCAATAATGTATTGAAGGTAATGAAGAAGAAGTGGAAAATTACAATGTTCAGGAAATTTAACTTACAATTTTTCTTTTTTCTTTCCACATTCCATAAAGGTGTAGAAGAACTGCCATTATTTAAATGGATTTCTGAGTTTCTCACGTAACTGTAGTCAAGTCAAAATTTATTTATACAGCACATTTCATACACAGGGCAACACAATGTGCTTTACATAAAAAGACAATACAGTATGCATATGCAATATGCATCAACAAGTGTTAGTGCAGTTACACAAGAATCAGTGCAGAATATGCCAATGTCAAAATATACAAAACACACACACACAGACTCACACACACACACACACACACACACACATACACATTAAGAACTTAGCCATAGATTGTTGTGAAAAGAAAGGTTTTTAACCTGGTTTTAAAGGTGTTCAGTGTGGGGGCCTCTCTCAGGTCCTCAGGCAGGGCGTTCCATCTACTTGGGGCATAAATACAAAAGGCAGCATCCCCTGCTTTGGAGTTAGTACGAGGGACGGTTAAAAGACCGCTGCCTGTGGACCTGAGAGTTCTTGCTGGTTTGTATCTAATTAGCATGTCTGTTATATACTGAGGTGCAAGGCCATTTAGAGCTTTGTAAACAAGTAGTAGAATTTTAAAATCGATTCTAGTTTTGACAGGGAGCCAATGCAGGGATCTAAGAACCGGCGTAATGTGTTCAGACTTTTTAGTTCCGGTGAGAACGCGTGCAGCTGCATTTTGAATTAACTGTAGTCGCCGCACAGCTGATTTTGGGAGGCAGGTGAAAAGACCATTACAGTAGTCTAGTCTACTTGTTATAAATGCATGAATTAATTTCTCAGATACTGTAGTCAGTATACATAATTTTTTTTACGTAAGGTAATGGAACACAGTTACATTTTACAATGGGTTTGAGTTTATTTATAATGCCTTTTATTCAAACATTCTCAATTTTACTTTAAACATTTTCAATACAAAGTGATACACCCCATCCAGCCAAAACTGAAATTGTTATTCAAAGCTTGTGAAAATCATTTCATCCATTGTACCTTCACCAAACAGTGATTTAGATTAGTAATAATTTATTCATGCAATCCCCTCCATCTTGATAGATAGTATATGGATCCCAACGTTAACACACCTCCTTCCATCAACAACAGACTTTTCCTGCCGAAAAAGACCCTTCCTACTCTTCTTACCCCTCCTCAGACATCCTCATTCAGCTCCCTCTCCCTCTCGTCTGGTGATGCCCTGATAGCTGGAGTCACAGGTGATCTCCCTGACCCACTGAAGAACCCCTGAACTGTCCTCTTAACTTGATTCATCTTGGAAATCAGTGAAGACTCCTTTGACTGGGAAGAGCTTCTTACATAATATGACTGTTCTCTCTGCTTAAGTCTATTTTGTCAAGGAGCTCTCTGACCTGATCAGTGTTTCCTGTCTCTTTGTTGTTGAACACATGATAACGCCCGCCACATTTCTGAAGCAGCTTCTGTAGGTTCTCGTCTTCCCTGATGAACCGCTCTATGTCGGTGTCTCCCAGTCTGTCTCCGTACGTGAAGAGCACCGTGGTGTAACGTCTGACTGCAGGACACAGCATCTTCTCCAGTGTCTCCATCCCTTTCTGCTCTTGCTGGGTGAAGCGTCCCAGCTGGTGGGTGAGGAGGAAGGCATGGGGACCCGGAGCGCTCAGCTGCAGGGCTTCTTCCAGCTCCGCCCTCACCTGCTCTTCAGACAGCTGGCTGCTGCAGAGCCCAGGGGTGTCCACCACGGTCACTCTGCGCTCCAACACATCACCCTCTCTCTTCTCACTGCTCAGCGTCACCGGTCTGAAACTTAAGCTAGAGGCAAACTCCTTCTTTCCCAGGATGGTGTTTCCTGCTGCACTCTTCCCCACTCTTTCCTGACCTACCAGCACCAGTCTCAGGTCAGTGCTGAGGACAGACCCTGAAAACAAGAGAGGTTAGATATGGGAGTGAGTTTGTAAGCAAAAAGAAAAAGTGCAAGTGAAGGAAAGATGAGGTAAATATTGCCAAAGGATTATTATGAAAATATTAATAAACAATGTAATAGCACCACAAAACAAAGCTGGTTCAAACATCCACACACAGGAACAAATGAAGAACCAATAAAGGGACTAATTTCATGTAATACCAAGGGAGTGATATACATGCTCGCATGCCCATGTCGGAAAGCCTGCATAGGCAGAACATCAAGAGAATTGAAACAAAGCCCCGCCCACTGTGTAGCAGTCCAATCAAATGCAAAGGATTTGATTTAAATCCCTCTTGTAACTGTACACCGCTCAAATATTCCGTTTCACTGGGAAACACGTCACAGCACAGGAGCTAAAGACGCTCTAACTTCCGTTTCAGTGGGACTTTAAATGGAAACAAATGACTGTAGAAGATTCTTTGCTTATTGTTTAGACATAAAATGTAAAAAATACAACATTTTTAACTTGAAGTTTAACCTATTCCTAGTGTTTATTTTATAATGGTTTCTTTCTTTGTTATATATTTTTCAGTGCAAAAAGCAAATAATGGAATCTGTTGAATAAAATAAATCAGCTTTTAACAGCGGATGCTTGTCTAAATGAAACAAATTGTAAATTAAAATAAAGTGTCTAAACAAGGATGTCCTCTTTACAATTTGTGCAAATGTTGCCGGATTTATGAATGAGAATGAATTTGCATCTGTCTGGTCACACTGGAGCAGAGAGGAGTAAATTACCACTGTGTCTGTACGGATAATCTCTGTAACCATAGTAACGTTTACTTCAAACCAATATGGCGGCTACCACTGCCTGTGTTTTCAGTTTACTTGACACCACTAACACCATTAACCAGAGGCGTCAATTTATCCATAAGATCTTAATAAACCGCCACAGACAGCGGCGTCATATTCTCTTTTTCCACCGCATGGACTTGATACTTTCAACCGCGACATTTGGGCCGGGCCGACACCACAGAACTGGTAGGAACAACCGTTTAATATCTATGGGAACAACCGCAATGTTGAGGAAACAGACTGGATAGAAAATGTAAGAATGTCTCAGAACACTTACCTCCGTCTCTTTCAAAATAACGATGATAATGTTACCTAACGTAACGGCTGTATTTCGATTTCCTGTTGCACGCTACACACCTGCCTCATCGAGTGAACGTCGGTGAACGTTGGTGTCAATGACGTTATAACGCCAGTCCTGCAAACCAAACTAGTAGGATCTAGGACTGCTGATTCCGCCCTCTGGCGTTTAAAGTATGTAAATGAAAACAAAGAGTAGTCTACATTTTGGTGGCGCAGCTAATTGATAAGCTGTAGGCTACTTGATATCGCGAACCATTTTTCACCTGCCTATCGTCACGTTTTTGGATCGCGAAATATCGTCCCACGATACATCGTTACATCCCTACTAATTAGCACTTGCCAGCTAGATATGTTGGCTCATTAAACAATGTAATATTTTGACAAACGATACCAGAGCAGCAAAAAATATATGATTTGCTTGCTAAATAGATATAATCAGAGCCTCTGGCCCTGCCCACAATCGATCAGAAGCCGACCCATCAACCAAGTCGTTTGCTGTTTGAACAGCCTATTGGTAAACATATTTTCTGTGAAATGGCACAAATCAAATCAAACAAAATAAAATGCAACAAAATAAATTACTACCATGATTTTCCTCTATCTTAATTTTTAAGTACAATTTACAATTTACAATTTCACATTTGGCAGACGCTTTTATCCAAAGCGACTTACACATGAGATTTTCATACAACACAAGCAAGGTTCTAATTAGGAGAAAACAACGAGAGTAAGTGCTATAGAGCTAAGTTCTGGTCCAACAGGACATAGGTGCTTCGAGGCAGTGCTACAGGGCAGTGCTATGAGGCATATATATTTTTTTGTTTGGTTACCCGGGCCATTAGGTGAGAAGGTATTCGCTAAAGAGCTGGGTCTTTAGCCTTTTCTTAAGGATTGAGAGGGACTCTGCGGATCTAATGGAGTTTGGTAACTCGTTCCACCACCGAGGAACCACAGAAGAGAAGAGTCTGGCTAGAGACTTAGGGCCTTGCTGTGGTGGCAGCATCAGGCGCCGCTCCTTGGCAGAGCCGTTTTGGTTATTGTTTTGTAGGCGAGCATCAAGGACTTGAACTTGATATCGGGCAGCAACTGGGAGCCAGTGGAGGGATATGAATAGCGGAGTGACGTGCTGTTTTGGGCTGGTTGAAGACCAGACGCGCCGCCGCGTTCTGGATCATCTGTAGGGGTTTGAGCGTACAGGCCGGGAGCCCTGCCAGTAAGGAGTTGCAGTAGTCAAGGCGTGATATAAGTATTGGTCTGATTATCTCAAACTAATTATTCAGACTGGAAATATTGAAAATTCGCTGTGTAATGCATTTCTCATGAACTTTACAGCCTGCTGCACCAACAGCTCCCCCTACCACACCTCCCACTACAATTCCCACTGGACCACGAGCAGAACCTAGGCGCGCTCCAGTTAGAGCTCCAGTTGCAACTCCAGTTGCAGCTCCAGTTGCAGCTCCACCTATTATCCAAGGAGCCCATTTCTTAATGAATGAATTGTCTTTCTCAGCTATTGTTCTTGCTTCTTTGGGTGTCATTTGTGGATTTTCTTTCTGAAGGCGTTGTGTTTCTTCTCTTATAGCTCTCTCAACCTCTTGCAACATTTCATTGGTGTAGTGGCTTCCTCCGTTTCCGCTTCCTCCATTTCTCTCAACCATGGTGTTGATCTTCTGCATTAGCTCTTTGACTTGAGAGAGATCCTTGTCTCTGTTGTCAAAAACATGGTATCTCCCATGACATTCCTTGACAAATTTGTCAAGACCTGGATTATCACCAATTAATCTTTCTATGGAACCTCCTTCAGCCCTCAGATCATCTCCACAGGTGAACAAGGCCAGAGTGTAACATTCTGCCTTTTCACCAAAGATGCTCTTAATGATTTTGACTGTATCCTGTTCTTCAGGTGTGAATCTGCCAAGCTGGAGCACAACCAGGAACACATGAGGACCAGGAGAAGCAAATGACATGCATCTTCTGATTTCTTCCACCACCGCATCTTGTGTTCTGATGCCAGACAAACCAGGGTTTCTTTCTGGTTCTGTGGTGGGAAACAGACCTGGAGTATCAACAACAGCCAGAGATTGCCTCCTCAACTCTCCTGTTTCCTTCTGGCACTGTGTTGTCACTGAGGAAGAGGACAGCTGAGAGGTGAAAGCTTTTCTCCTCAAGATGGTGTTTCCTGCTGCACTCTTCCCAACTCCAGTCTTCCCAACAAGCACAATCCGCAGTTCTGGTTCCTTTGATTGTGGTTGCTCTGTTGGAGAATTTTACAAGGACGTTATTGTTGTTGTAAGAGTCTTGAGATCCACATCCAAATATGCATCACCAGTCTGACAACGTTGTCTTTTAATTAATGCAAAACCACAAATGTGTTTTGTCACAATCTGACAGGCCTGATGAAGCTTGTAATGCTAAAAGATCTACTTTAAAACTATTTTGTCCTCCACATTTCAGTGCTGCTACTGGGAAGCAAGACAGCAACTGTATGTCCACAATACTGATGTTCATCTGCAAGTCTGAATTACTTTATTACCTCCGCCAAGGAGGTTATGTTTTAGGTGCCGTCTGTTTGTTTGTTTGTCTGTTTGTCTGTTAGCAGGATTACAGAAAAACTACTGGCCCGATTTTCATTAAACTTCGTGGAAGGGTGTAGCATGGGCCAAGGAAGAACCCATTAAATTTTGGAACGGATCCGGATCTGACTCACGAACAAGCAATAATAGCACAAACCTTGGAGTGCCCTTCTAGTTACATAAGAAAGATAAATAAAATAGAAAATACAGCTGAGTACATAACAACAGACACAACTCATGTGTCCGGATTGGAAATTTACACTTACTCTACACTCTGCTTCAAAGTGGCCAAATCTATCTCTGACCACAAACAGGAGTCTGGGGTAATCAGATTAGTATCCGCTTTCAGTGCATCTTTGAGGCATTTTTACCAAGATTTGTACGTAGTTAAGCTCTATCCAGATCAAACCTGAATAAGATCTATGTAAATGTTAAGTGAATCAGTATTTTGTGTGCATGACTTCCTGTCAGCCCATGTCCTTCCAGCTCCTCCCAACAACACACTGATCTTTCTGATACATTTGTCTTAACTGGTAAAACTTGATGTGTGGCACAGTGTGATCGTCCTGAAGCACTAAGTGTGATCCATCCAGGAACCTGTTATGCTTCATCTTCATGGTCAGTGGGTTGATAAGAATCTCTGACTGACAGACAGAATGTGACATGAGGTCATGAGATAAAATCTGTTTACCAAAGTCAAGGAAGTGTTGCAGTCCAGTTTATACCAAAAATAATAGACTTGGTTTTTAAAGTTTTGTGAATTGATCAGTTGGTGGATTGAATGATTGGTTGTTTTGTAGTTTGGTTGGTTGGTTGATTGATTGATTGATTGATTGATTGATTGATAGATTAATTGGGAAAAATTGCTCACATGTACAACTGCAGATATAACAGCAACTCAAAACAAATCAGATAAAAAAAAATCAACTTTAATTGTTATCATCACAACTTTATTATCCTTAAACGTAAAGTCTTTGACTCCACTCATTATTGATCATGTAGCCCAACCAGCCAATACACAGAATAACACTAAGAGCTACACATGACTGGATAGGCAGGATTCCTCACAGCTTGTTTCTTAACTGGAGATTTCCAAGAAAGACCAATCAGCAGTTTCTCCATACCAGCCAACCATGAACCACCAAACGAAGGTTGTTTACCTGCCAAAGTCACAATCCTACAGCCACAGCCAAAATGTACCAGCACTTAGCTGATGGATTGTGTTCATTTCTCAACCTGACCTGTCCCTAATTTGATAACAACATATGTTTTGATTAGTGAAATTAATTTGCATTCACTGAAAGTGTAAAGAAAGAATTTGAAACATGAAACAGCAAAATTATTATTATTATTATTATTAGTAGTAGTAGTAGTAGTAGTATTGTTGTTGTTATAATTATATAAAATTATAGTAATACTTGTAACTGAGTGTGGAACAAATTCTCTCTTTAATATTGATGACTTCATTTTGGAAAAATATTATTGATTACTTTATTTTCCTAGTTTATCTTATCTTTACAGAGTGTGTAGTATTGATTACTGTTGCTTTTTGCAGGTAACAGGTTAAAGTAAGATTTAATTGAAAGCTAATTCATAACTAATTCTTTTTGTGACTTTAGAAGAGGATGAGTTGTTACTCTGCTGGTTTATATTAGGGAACAAAAGTTCTCTTTTTTTGGCAAACCCAAATGCTGCCCTGAGTAGAATACTGTACATTAAATGTACTTACGAGGCTGAGAAGGTTTGCTGGCCATGTTTGTCTTGTAAAGGCAGTTGATCTGTGATGTCGTGTCACTGTCGATGTCTTGCTGTTGAATAGTTTCATTTTCAACCCATCTTTATATTAGAGCCTCCTCCTAGTTCCCTCCCCTAAAACACGCCACTGTATCTGACCAGTAGGAGGACTGAGGACTCACAGATTAGAAAACAAATCAAAAAGTAGGTTGCTCTGATCCAGTAGCATAGCCAGAAAAAAGCCTGCGGGTGTGCATCAAAAAAACTGGGTGTGCCACATGTCATTTTCTCTACAACACAGAGTAGTCTAGACTGATGTGCACACCTCCACAAAAATATAACCATCCATCACTCTCCATATAGGCTTGCCTACAACATAGCCATAACACAGTATAAAAAGTGCTTTAGTCATTGCACAGTCTTTGATTGTTAGTTTAAACATCACAGTGCAATCATTCTTTACATAGGCTTATCAAATAAAACAAAATAGGCCTACAATAGAATAGATAACTAGGCAAGACTAGAAGCATTCCCCCAAATGACATTTACATGAAACTTTATTGGGACACAGCCTACCTGGGCAAGTTGACAGCTTAAAGGGCAAGACGGTGTGGCTTGGTCTTAAATGATTCAATTATTTCATTAGACTCCAAAGTCTCTGTAAGTTCCCTGCTGGATTTTATCCTGTTGACTGTTGGGAACGGAACAGCTTGTAACAGGCAATGTGATCAAAACACAAAGTAAACTGTTCATGTTGGGGAATACGTCTTTATCACATGAGTCTAAGACTTCGATTAGGGACGGGTAGGAGTGACCCCCATCCACCGGCCTTGTGTCCGGCTGGTCATCAATGTGAGGTTTTTTGAAGAAGTTAAACAGCGAGCTCTGTTTCATTTTGATAAACTAGTGGATATATTCTAGCATCAGCTGCAGGTGTTGCATTGTTTACTTTACACTGCTAGTCTCCCGTGATGCTCGCTGAGGTCACAGGTCAACGGCTACTACATTTGATTGGTAGGCAGGCTGTGCATGACGGTGGATGTTGTTTTTTGACGAAAATAATTTAGAATTTATTTTAAAATTAACAATTATTATAATTAGACCATTAGCCATTAGCCTAAGTTTCGAACAAAACGTTTTAGTAAGGCTATAACAAAAAATTAATTCTGCATCTGATTTTTGGGTGTGCCAGCTGCCTCTTTGGGTGGCACAGGCACACCCTGGCACACCGTGGCTACGCCATTGATCTGGTCTCTGTGAAGCCTACACTATGAGGCAAACCAGCACTGTATCTGGTAATAGATAGATAGATATTTTAGTTTTTTGAGCAGAGATAAAATAGAATTTAAGTGATACATATAGCTGCAAGCGGCAATTGAGGGGTCCAAACACTGTGAAAAGACAGACAGACAAAACATTACAGAAGGTAGAGAGGGTAGACAGCCAGCCTAAAAAACAGACAAGTTTTGTGAAGTTTGGACACGCAGATGAATAGTTATAGCTAATTTTGTGTTAGCCTGTGTCTTTTGTTCATCACACTGTTCATCACATATTGTTCAAGTTATTCATGATGACTTAGCCTTCCATTGGAAAATATGCCTCTTGTTCTCGACAGTTTATGATTTTGAAAAAGACAAGCATGGATTTGAACCCCAATCACAATAACCCACTAAATCACACGGGGCAGAGAATTGCTTCTGCACTGCTCTCTATGGGTTGAAACTTTAAACCATGTTGCACTTGTCAAGTCAGGTTTATTTATATAGCCTTTCATCACAAGCATGTTTCAAATGGCTTAACATACCATCATATACTGTACATGTCATATATCATACTATGTCCTAGAATGCACATACACTCATGCTTAAGGTAATTTAGAGTCTCCAATCCATCTGACCTGTGTGTCTTTGGATGGTGGGATGAAACTCACGTGAACACAGGGAGAACATGCAAACTCCACACAGAAATGACCGGAGCGGCGATTCAAACCCACAACCTTGTTGCTTGGAGGCAACAACGGTAACCATGGTAACCACTAAACCACCATAGACACACTGCAGAGTGTGTCACACTCGGAAAGCCACGCCCACCGTGGGGGAAAACAATATCGCTAACAAACCGGCAAAAGCAGCGATCGGGAGGAAATCTTTTCAGATACGGACAGCCTGACGAGGTTTTTCCTGTTTTCCAGCAGACAGTCTGTCAGAGAATTATTTCAGCACACTGCCTCCAACAGAGAGGAGAAACTACACTGAAAAAATGAACTGAATTGGCCTCCATCAATGTCCTTTTTCAATAAAGCTGATAAATCATCCCACACAGTGACCTGAAGTGAAATACTTTGAGATTTACCACTACTTCATTTAATCACCAGGTAAGATAATAAGTTGACCTTGAATAATTTCACTTCATATTTAAAAATCTATAAGTTTGAGCAACGCTGATGTGCCATTGGTTGTTAAAGTGGATTGTTGCTAAGTTAACTATCTTATGTTAGCTAA
>NW_027282968.1:0-50921 GCF_046629955.1 Centroberyx affinis | reverse complement strand
AACATGCAAAACGACAACTGTAACTATAGTATTGGTTTGATCTCAGAGCAACTGTTTTGGATGCAGAGACAACGATAAAACATTTGTAGCCAATCAAAATGAAGTAAAAACGAAGGGTGGGAGAATTCGGTAGTTCACTGCAGTGATGCCGTTGCTTGCTGAGGAACTGATTACAGAAGTCCAGAGGAACCCGGCACTATTTGACAAAGACCATCCCCTCTGTCGTGATACATGCTTCTGCATGTGTGCATTTTAGCACCTCCTAGGGGTTGGTTTGGAGAATGCAGTCAGCTTATGTTGTTAATGCCAAGTGTTTTCTGTTGGCTGGTTGGCATTTTGTCTACAGCATTTGGGATGAACGACGTGTTAAAGTACTTTCTTTAATCCATATCCATCCACTCACGTTAATCCTTGGAAAAGCTTTGCTCGTAAGTAATATCATTTGGATTGTATGTTGTAAACATTATTTATCATATTTTGTAATTTTACAGCGTATTGATTTACTTTAATTTTTGGTTATATACATTGTATAATACAGCCTATTGTACATTTATTTACATTATTTACACCATTTACATATAATACTTACCTGTGTTGGAAAACATTTAATTACATGATGTCACAATACGTTTTTTTTTTTTTATTCCTGTCATTTCAGTTTTACACTTCCTTGATTACGTGGATACAAAACTGTGACTGTACATGTTGAGTGGGACATACAAGTAACGCTATACAAATTACTTCAGTGCCTGGATCATCATTAAAGCCTCACAGTACTCCTTATCAAGAGTGTTTAGCTATCTGTCAATTCATGCAGCGCTATGCATGCAGAGGACAGAATACCCTCTATAAAAGGTTGAAAAGAAACATGACATAGGCCTATCAGTCGGGATCAGAAGAGCTCTTGGGATTAGCGGTTAATAGTGTTTACTGACTTGGAAGCTAGTTAACTCGCTAACTAGTGTAGTTACTAGTTGGATAGCTAACTAACTAACAAAAGAGCATCATGGCTTGGCCATCCTGACCTGCCAAGTTCCAATGTGCTATTATTTATGGCTATGGTGACGTTACAGGTGTTTCTCTCATACATGGGCTATAGGAAGCGAGCCTCTTTGATCCGCAGTAGATGTGGTGTTCAGAGTATCCTACTATTAAAGAAATGAATAGCTTCTCTTGGTGACTATGGTTTTAACTCTCATGTAAATAAAGCACAATTATGTCAAAACAGCTCCTGTAAAAGAACATTTGATTCTCCAGCTCCTTTCTCTTTTGCAGCAATTCATGAACCCAAATCCTGTAGTAAATTGTTTATTTTCTTTAAAGAGCGAGTAAAATCAAAGCAAGTCAGTAAATAATCATCCTCCATTTGGCTCTGAATATTTGGCGTTGAAATAAAACAATATCTTTGTAATGCCAATGCTGGCCAATGTATCGTTTTAGTTTATTGTTATCTTTATAGGTATCGCTCTAGATGTGAATGGGCCTAATATATCCAACAATTATATAGTCACAAAATCACAGATTCGGGCTTTAAAAGTTAATATTTTAACATATATAATATTCTTGTTAAAACATCTAATAGCAGCAGGAATAACGGAGCACCTAAACCTTTCTGTAGCACACCTTGGCAAAACAAGCCTCCGGCTGAAGGAGCTTATCCAAACGGCTAGCATCCCTCTTAGTGATGTTTCCTCCCCAACACACACAGGCATAAAAAATAACACTAGCCATTACACTTTGATGAAACATAAAAAGCAATCCTGCATACATTAAAAGACCTAAGTTTCCTTACAGCCTACTCTGACCTTTTTTGTATGCTGCCTCTGTATTAACAGTCCAGTCCAGCTTGTTGACAATGAGCATGCCCAAAAACATGTAGGACTTCACAACCTCCACCTCAGCTTCCTGAATGGAGATAGGTTTCACAGAGCTCTTTTTCCTTATAAGGTCCCTAAAGTACAATACAATATGTTCGTTACAAACTGATATAATTTGCCGGCTTGTACCCTTTCACACATAAATCACTACTTTAGCCTTTAGTTGCTAAGCAACGCAGGACACATACTACCAGCTGTTGAAGTTGGCGCCAAATAATGTGTTAGAAGAAGTTTTGTTTGTTTTTGTAATATCTTCTTTTTTTGAGAGCATGCTAAGGCAGTGGAAGTTATAGCCTATTTACAGGTACTAATGCAGAGCTGTCTCACAGTCCTGCAGGCCAGGAGAAGATATCATGTAAAAAGGATCTTCAGTCAGTAAACATGATAGCGTATTGTAGTTTCTGACTGGTTATCTCCTCAATGTAGTGTAACACATCATAACAACGTAGACTGCATAATGCATAAGAAAGTTGGCATTTTAAAGTTCTCTTTTCACACAGCACCATAAGCCTCTAACCCTAACCTGGTCGGAAGGTGGTTTACTGGTGTCTGAAGAATGCTGCTGTGACTCTTTCACACAGAACTTAAAGCTGCTAATAAACCGGCTTCATGGCTTTTTTCATTTATGTGGAGCCTGAGACTGTATGACCCAGCACCATAATGTAATGACTATCTATGTTACACGTGTTTAACCTGCCTGCACATATTGCAGTAACATGCGATTGTAGTACGCCCTCTTGTGGTTAAAAGCCGATATTACCGGTTTTGTCATATATTTTCATGGATACCGAACCAGTATCCACGAACTTCTCACTGGCCCAAGTAAGTAATGACTTTTATAGCTTGTTGCAGTTACAAGTGAAAGTAAGATTTCACAGAAAGCTACTTCATAATGTTGAAAATGAGGCATCCGCCCCCACCAGCCAGGTCCTTCCAACAGAGCCAGCGCTGGTAGTCAGTGTGGACCTGAACTGGGAGAGGAACAAGATGCGGAGGACAAGGAGAAAGGCAATACATGAGCTGCGTGCTAACGCAGCAAAGATAGACCGCAAGGAGAAAGAGGAAGTTGAGGCCTGGACTACCATGCCTGCTTCTCCCTGAAAGAGCCTCCCTCAGGAGGATGTGAACCTGCCACAAAACGGCTCCTTGTTTCTTACAAACTACACAAAATTGCTTCCTGAACAAATCCTGCACATGCACATCGTAACTCACCCAACAGACTCAAGGAGTCTTTGTGTTAATTTAGTTTTTGTAATTGCTCGCCTTTTTTCACTCCAAGATTTTTTCTACTATTCCTTGTGGGTGAGTAAATAAAAATACAATTATATGTATATTTAAAAATTCAGTTCTTGTATGTTGTCTGGTGGTTTGTTGTTAGTGCAGCAGCCCTCTGCCGCTCTCTCAGTGAGGTGAGGTGGTTTTTCATTGTTTGAACAGTACTTCATATTCTTTTTTTTTTTCCCAATTATTTTTTTAGGCATGTTTTATGCTTTATTTGACAAAGACAGTGAGAGAGAGACAGGAAGGTGTGCGAGAGAGAGAGGGGAGGACATGCAGCAAATGACCGCAGGCCAGGTTCAAACCCAGGGTGCCCCCAGTACTTCATATTCAACCTCTGAGCTCTGGGATACAAGAATTTTAAAGTGAAAATCATCCTGTCTTGAGGATTAAAGCCTGGACCAAAATTTACTTGTGTATAAAACTAACAGCAGAGCTTTGGGAGAGGTTTACCAACAAAATAGGCGGGTGCTAAAGTTCGTAGCATGCATAATCTTTCACTCACCCCAGGATAGGCTAAAGCTAGAGAACGTCTCAATATCTGTAAAATTGATCCCCTGGTCTGGTCTGTATGGAATGTAAGCTGCTGCCCTGTTTAAATGTACCATGTAAATGCAATAAAGAAAATAGACACACTTAACTTTGTGCAAATATGTTGTTTTATAATTATTAGCCACGTTACTGTGTAATAGTTTTTTTGTTAACGTCTAATTAGAAATAGTTCATACGTTGTTGTGACCTGTAAAAAGTGACCTGTAAAATGAAGGGTTACCGTAGTACTGTACATTAAATATACTTACGAGGCTGAGAACTTTTGCTGGCCATGTTTGTCTTGTAAAGGCAGTTGATCTGTGATGTCTTGTCACTGTCGATGTCTTGCTGTTGAATAGTTTGATTTTCACCCCATCTTTATATTACAGCCACCTTCCAGTTCCCTCCCCTAAAACACCTGACCAGTAGGACTGAGCTGAATGACTTTTTTAATACACATCATTACTAATTACTTTGCTCTGATCTCACTGTGTTACAGTTCTGTTTTCTGTGAAGGCCCAGCCCACACTGTGAAGAAGACCAGAAAAGCACCATATCTGCTGACAGACAGACAGGGTTTTTGAGCAGAGACGCAACATAGAATTTAAGTGATAAAGAAGCACAGATCCTGTACAGACCCACGGTGCGTGTGTTCAATTCAGTGCGCTGAAGCATTACCACACGGTTAAATAATTCCACTAACGTCACTTAAATACCACAGGTAAAGTTTAATAGGGCAACAGAAGACGTGGATGTATGTAAATTAACGGAAGAGAGTGGGGCTCGTTGCAAACTAGTAAAATAAATAGTGACAACCGAATTTATGAATGAGAGTGAATTTGCATATGTATGGTACACATTGGAGCAGAGCGGAATACAATTACCAGACTATGTACAGGTAACAGGAGTCACTCCACTCCTCCAATCTCGCGATGGCTATAATGAATGTCTGTAACCATAGTAACATTTATTTCAGACCAATATGGCGGCTTTTATGGCCTGTATTTCACTTGTGTATTTTCGGTTTACTTGGCACCAGTAGGCCGGGCCAAGACCACAGAACTGGTAGGAACAACCGCAATGTTGAGGAAACAGACTGGATAGAAAACACTTACCTCCCTCTCTTTCAAAATAACGATGATAATATTATGTAACGTAACAAGCCTTACATCACATAACAACCAGTTGTCTAGTCTGGTTCTGGTACACACTACTCGGACTAACCGACTCCGCTCTCAAATTCAGTAGTCAATACCTGAATTTTCAGGTGGTGAGTTCGGTTGTAGAATGCGGTTCTCTCCTTAATAACCGAATTGTGTGAATTTAACAGGATTAAGCACTCCAATGTGGAGTGACAATCGTATTTAGTTGCAGTGTAGTGGCATTTAGCCCATAGGCAAGAGGCCATTTCTTAGTCAAAGAGGACATCTCATGAAGCGATATCTCACTAAGCATTACCTGACTGACTGACTGCCTGACCTGAATCTGGCTTGTGATGCCCTCGGCTGCGCCGTGGGAAAAAGTGATGAAACACCAATAATAAAACCAACAAACAAAATAAGATCTATTCAAAGTAAATACAACAATGTGAGTCTTAACTTTTTGTGATTATTTTTATTTTCTTAATTTCCCATAGTATATTTTGTAATTTTCCTATCACCAAGGATGGCTAAATGATTAATGATGTCACCTTTCTGGTATATGGAATACAAAATATTTCAAAAAGGTGTACTTGTACACTTAGGTTTGTGCTTGTAAACTTAGTTTTACAAGTTTGTACCTTCAGGTACGTGACTGCAAGCTTAATTTTGCAAGGTTGTATATTCAGTTCCGTGCTTGTAAACTCTGTTTTGCAAGTCGGCAAATTCAGTTCTGTGCTTGCAGTTTCAGTCTTACCCACCTTTTTTGTTTGCCTGTAAGACTGAAACTTAACCATTATGTTTCAGTATTAATCTTGCAACCATGGACCTGAAGTACAAACTTGCAAAACTATGTTTACAAGCACAAACCTAAGTGTACAAGTACACCTTTTTGAATGATTTAGTATTCCATACTGTTAAAGCTTAACATACAAGTTTAGAAAGAAATGGGCGCAGTGTCCGGCGACGTCCGTCATTATGTACGTCAGCGACGTGCGGACGTTGGTTTCGGGGCGGGGCTATAAAGCCTTGTTTTTCACTTGTACGAGCTCAATGGTCTCCATTTTGTGCGAGCTTCCGAAGCCGATCCAAGTGTCGTCCCCGTTAACAGGAGGATCTTTTTTTTTTTACTTTTCCCTTGACTCTCTCTCTCTCTCTCTCTCTCTCACACACACACACAGACACAACAAAAATGTATCTGAACAGACAAAATTGTTAACTGTTAAGTCCATTTAAAAAGGCAAAATGCAAACATTTTTCAAAACTTTTCCCTTAATTCTCTCTCACACACATGCAAAGAAAAAAAAGTCAGCAACTACACATTTATTTAGAGTCCAGAAAACTGAATGGTTGTCCGAAGGAAACTGACAGCTGGAGCTTCTCTGCCCTCTATTTGGAAAACTGCATGCTGCAAGAATTCCCAAGCAGGACTGGACTGCTTGGTGTAGTGGATATCAAACACATAAAATGCTTTGAAGCGTACATCAACAGCGCCAAGCAATGTGCTGTTTTCAAGGGCCTGGCCTGCTATTATGGTGAACACCTGAAAGCAGGTTGTGTTGTCACCTAGGCACAAGACGTAAGGCGCTGGATTTGTGGCTTCAGCAAGCTGGAGGTATTCAACCATGTTTGTCCTAAAATGTTAATTAGAAGAAACATGAAATTAGATTTTATTTTCATGCATTGCACTAGTAAAAAGAAGCATTTTTTCAGGCAGATGGCCTAGACAGCCTACAGGAAGGACATTTTTTTTTTTATGAAGGACCACAATGGTGTTTTTGCATGTTTAAGTTAATTTACAGCAAATCATATTGTAATACTTTACACTACTGTCACCTGACCATTTTCCAAAGCATGCCATAGTTTTTTTCATTGATTAATGCATTTTCTCACCTTCCAGTCTATGGGGGTTATATTGTTTTTTTTGTTCTGCAATCTTTGGCAACCTTTGTTATGCAATCAAAACATTTAATTGAAAGCAAAAAAAAAAAAAAAGTTTTGAGAGGTACAAAAATATCCTGAAAACTTTTTTTGAGAACAGATTCAACAACAGATCCCGCTTTTAAGACAATAAAGCAGTAATTGGTCGGTCGTCATTTTGCATTTCTGTTCTTGGTTTACACTAAAATTTGTATTTCAAAATAAAAGCAGATCTGGTCTCCCAAACAGGAACTATATATCCCTCAACCAAACAAAAAAATCACAGTAGCAGGATCTGTTGTTGAATCTGTTCACCAACGTGTTCAATGTCAGTTTTCAGTCTATTTTCGTGGCCTCATTCAAATGAATGGGAAGTAAAAATCGGAAACCTACAAACTTGTCCAGCTGCATCCGATCTTGGTGAGTAGTTTATGGGACGATATATCATAGTACGATAATTCTAATACTGACAGGTTGCAAGTCAATGAAGGACCTCTTGGCCTCCACGACACTTGGCCTAAAGACTTTCTGTCCATCCCTGTATGCCGATGGTGGAAGCAGGAGTGGCAGCACCTCTAATGCCAAGTCACCTTTTGCATCTAAATACAGATTTAAAATATACATTAGTCATATGATCGTATGGTAGCGTAATCAGAAAATCATCTTTCTTCAATACAAATGTGCACATGTAAAATGCAGCTTTTATTCATAAGATCTGTCTCAAACAGAAGCTTTCCCTCACGTCTGGCAACTTCAAGCACTTTCTCACCAAAGATGGGAGCCCAAGTGTCGAAAAGTTTTTGTGCTGGCTCAGCATGGAGGGGCACAAATTCTTGAGCAATCTAATCATTTTGAAACATAAAAAGAGGAACAGACAGCACGAGGCGAGACAAAGGCCAGTTTGAATAAACGAGTCTTCAGCTGCTTTTTAAAGGCATCAGCAGAGACCTCAGTCGGAGCCACCACTTCAAAGGCAAGATCACCTTTTGTTTTCAGTCGGGCCCGAGGGACAGCCAGGAAGCCCTGTTCAGAGGACCTAAGTGACATACTAGTGATATAAGGATGGAGCAGGTCAGAAATGTACACAGGTGCCTGACCATGCAGGGCTCTATATGTGAAAACAAGAACCTTAAAATGAATCCTGAACTTGATGGGAAGCCAATGTAATGAAACTAAGATGGGTGTGATGTGAGTCATCCTGCTGGACCTGGTCAACAGCCTTGCAGCAGCATTCTGGACCATTTGTAGACGGTCCACAGACGACTTGCTGAGGCAGGTGAAAAGGGAATTGCAGTAGTCTAGCCAGGATACCTGTTACATCTCGAGTCCCACCATAATCATAGTAATTGTTGGCTAAGTGTCACATGGCATCTCATCCTGTTTTGCAACTGCAAAGGCAAC
Organism: Centroberyx affinis; assembly: GCF_046629955.1. Taxonomy (NCBI): domain Eukaryota; kingdom Metazoa; phylum Chordata; class Actinopteri; order Beryciformes; family Berycidae; genus Centroberyx; species Centroberyx affinis. The sequence continues at coordinate 42,775 of NW_027282968.1, read as the reverse complement.
CAACCACAGTGGGACTTGAGATGTAACAAGTCAGCCAATACTTAACAGCACCATCTCAAGTCCGTGGGGCTATTGTTTTGGGTAATAGCTTACTTGTAACTTTTGATCGTAGGACATACTTACCCTCAAACCTATCAAGGAGACATGAGAGCTGCCATTCTCTTAGTTTGTGGCGAACAAATTCATCCATGGGAAACGTGAAGCACTTGAAACTTGAAGTCTGCACAAAAATACCAAACATATTAAAAACAGTTTCACGAGGATAACCAAGACAAGCACAGTCAAGAGTACCACATTATGGGCAGCGGTGGTGGTCCATGCTTTCTTTCTAACAGGCTTTTTCTTAATCTGAGACCTCGACAATATTTGCTATTATACTAAAGTAATAAAACAATTCTTTTTATTTTAATGAAGTTAGGGTTAGCATGTGAGAGTCACTTATGGATGGCTTTGGGGTCCTCTTAATGACACAATAAACTCATTATACTCCCCTTACTATAGTCAAAAATACAAAAGGGAGCACTTTCACTTGAATTTATCTTCTTTTTCTGGATTTCAATCCATTTTACAACCTAAAATCCTGTTATTAGCTTTTGTTGGCTAAAAAGGCAGAATTACTCCAATTTTGAATGGCAAACACTGTTCAAAATCTGTACCTACAATCTAAGTATGAGATCTAAGCAGCCTAAGATATGAAATGTTGATCAAATATTTGTCAGTGATACAATCAACACCCTTTTGCACACCCTATTTTTCATTTGGATTTTAAAACCTGATAAAAATATGTTTATTAATTTGGTGTATTAGAAAACAGTGTCTATGCCTAGGTCGCAGACAAAATATTTTAATTTTAAAATCATTTTGCCTACTCAAGGGGTGTACAAACTCTCACAGCACTGTAACTGTATCCATCATAACATGACACTTGGTTAACACCACTATCCCTAATATAGTCTGCTCTATCATTTTTTGTGACTGTTACCAAACTAGGCATTTGAGAACAAGGGCCTCAAAGTTTGCAGCCAAATTTGAGACATTTATCCAAATATATTAGAAATCATTCAAACATAACAAACATACTAACATAAACACAGACACGCGCGCACACACGTGTCCAAATCGTTATGGGAAGCCTCACATGTGCGCATCAACAGGTCGCTCATCCACCGGCACTGGAGGAAAGTAGTCTCAAATTATGTCAGTCCACTGTGCTTCAGTGGTTGTTCCTTGATTGTCTGTCACTGATTTCTTGATTCAATTTCTCTCTCACACAGGTTGAGATGCCTGATAACTATGTTTTCCCACGGATGAAACATTATCTTTGAATGGCCGATGAAGTGAACGGTGACGGCATTTCAACATACATATTGCTATTCGTGATTTGAAGATACACTTGTAGTAAAGGGGAGAGGGACGGCGAGAAGGGTTGACAGGTTCTTAGCGACAAAACCCTACTAATGCCAAATACACCCAACCCCAAAACAGCCCAATGATCAATGAAACCAGTCCAAAACATCAGCCCAACACCAAACTACAAAATAAAACCCTGAAAAACCCAACAAACAGCATCTTAAGTCCAAGAACATTTTATACCATTGCCAAGTATATTAAAAACCTGAATCCTATGTATTTTTTGAATGTCCTGGTACCATGTATATACTTATATATGCCTACATATATGCCTACCCATTGAAATGGGTCAGGTTGAGTCTCACCTGTCTGATTTATTTGTGGTGATGTCACATACCAGGTGACAGTGAAGCCTATATATAGGATAAATGAACAGGTGTGTGTAATTGTAATTTGACCTGACGAAGATCCATCATTGTCATGAAATAATGTTGAATAATACTTTGGTGTGCGAACACTATCATGACCTCTCACCTGTTCACTCATATTTCACCCTGACAGGAGTGTCAGTAAAATGAAGAGCTTTTCTATGGATGGGTGTAGTTCCTCCAGATGTCCAGCAGAGTGTGATCACCTAATCATTACCATAAAACAATAATTCCTGTCTACTTCTCTTCTATATTCATGTTAATTGTTTAATCATTTCATTTGAATTGCTTTCAATTACTCCATTTCACTTTCACATTAGCTCACATTTTAGTTCTTTTCACAGCCCTTCTCTCTTACACAATTGCACTGTGACCTCTCAGCCTTGGCCTTCTCCTTGGTTGCTTGTAATGTTGATCTAGGAGCTAAAGGTTATTCTACTGTTGACCTCATTGTAAGGCACTCTGGATGGAGGGTCTGTTAAATGTCTGAAATGTAAATGTGGATGTAAACTACAGACATATAGGACATTACCATCAAGTTTCTATCACTGTAAGTTTTTGTACATGTGTAACATCCACAGCCACATTAGCGCAGGACTGAATCCCCAGACGGACTGAGAAAATGTGGGTGGGGGAAATGAATAATCAAGGGGGGTTTTACATGCTCAGTCAATTTTCTCTGGATATATAAAGTTTAAAAAGAGTCCCATAAATGACCAAAGGCAGCAGTAACATTTATTGACACATTAAGTTTACCATCTAAGAGACTGGAACATGACGGTGCAGTCACATACTGTATAATCCCATGTGGAATGCATTAGGCTACAGGGCTGGGTAGGTTACTTTAAAAATGTTTTCCATCACAGGTACTAGTTACCTCATCAAAAGTAATGTAATCCAAGGCATTACCCAAAATCAATAATGTATTGTAATTACTCAGTTACTTTCAGATTACTTACACATTTGAGGTATAAAAGCACACATAAGAAGAAGTGTAATTTCTCACAACTTTTTAAATTTTAACTTAGGTTTGAATACAAATGCATATTTTCTTCTGGGACACATTTTATAAAGGCAGAACAGCTGGCATTATTTAAATGGATTTCTGAGTTTCTCGCATTCACTTCAAAAGTATTCCCGGAAGTAACCAGCTCATTTTCTACAAGTAACTGTAGTCAGTATACATTATTTTTTTAGGAAACATAATGGAACACAGTTACATTATTTCTAAATTTAGAAAACATAATGCTGTTACAAACATTCTGTTGCTACCCATTCCTGTTAGGCGTGTGTAGCCGTAAAAAGTCAACTACAGTGGTTTTGAGTTTATGATGCCTTTTATTCAAATGTTCTCAAATTTACTTTTTTAACACAAAGTGATACACCCCAGCCAGGACTTAAATTGTTAATCAAAGCTTGTGAAAATTATTTCGTCCATCGACCCTTCACTAGAGAGTTAGTGATTTTGATCAGCAATGACATATTCATGGAATCCCCTCCATCTTGATAGGTAGTATATGGATCCCAACGTTAACGCACCTCCTGCCATCAACAGCACACTTTTTCTGCACAAAAAGACCCTTCCTACTCTTCTTACCTTTTCCCAGACAATCTCACCCACCTCCCTCTCCCTCTCCCTATCTTCTGGTGATGCCCTGATAGCCACAGGTGATCTCCTAAATATCCACCCACTGCAGAACACCAGAACTGTCCACATAGCTTGAAACAATTGATTCACCCTGGAAATCAGTGCAGACTCCTTTGACTGGGAAGAGCTTCTTACATAATATGGGTGTTTTCCCTCTCTGCTGAACTCTATTTTGTCAAGGAGCTCTCTGACCTGATCAGTGTTTCCTGCCTCTTTGTTGTTGAACACATGATAACGCCCGCCACATTTCTGAAGCAGCTTCTGTAGGTTCTCGTCTTCCCTGATGAACCGCTCTATGTCGGTGTCTCCCAGTCTGTCTCCGTACGTGAAGAGCACCGTGGTGTAACGTCTGACTGCAGGACACAGCATCTTCTCCAGTGTCTCCATCCCTTTCTGCTCTTGCTGGGTGAAGCGTCCCAGCTGGTGGGTGAGGAGGAAGGCATGGGGACCCGGAGCGCTCAGCTGCAGGGCTTCTTCCAGCTCCGCCCTCACCTGCTCTTCAGACAGCTGGCTGCTGCAGAGCCCAGGGGTGTCCACCACGGTCACTCTGCGCTCCAACACATCACCCTCTCTCTTCTCACTGCTCAGCGTCACCGGACTGAAACTTAAGCTAGAGGCAAACTCCTTCTTTCCCAGGATGGTGTTTCCCGCTGCACTCTTCCCCACTCTTTCCTGACCTACCAGCACCAGTCTCAGGTCAGTGCTGAGGACAGACCCTGAAAACAAGAGAGGTTATATGTGGGAGTGGGTTTTCAAGCAAAAAGAGAAAGTGCAAGTGAAGGAAGTTATTGTCAAGTATTGTCATGAAAATATTACAATATACATTGTGATGCCATAAATTGGAAATGTGTTGTACAATAATGGGCTTAGAACACATGATCTCTCGGCATATTGGTATTTATTAACATGAACACAAGATTAGACAGAATACATTGGGATACATGAATCAAAATTTCAGCCAAAACGTCCGATATGTGGACGTGAAACAAGCTTGAACCTTTCACACTCATCAGCCATCAACAGCCAATCAGATTTGCGTGCTGCCTTGTTTCCCTACTGATGTGATTTAATTTTATCAAAAATAGTTGTACCTGACAATTGCAAAACGGAGAAGTTGACTGCAGCCACTCAAAGTTTCCCAGTTCTCTACAACTTTTATTTGAAAGACTACAGGAGTAAACATCTCAAAAACGAGGCTTGGAGAATGGCTGCCTTGACCATTGAGCTCGATGATAAGCCCTGAAGTCATTTTGAATTTGCTAATGCTAATTAAGGCTGAACGATATTGACAAAAACTATAATTGTGATTATTTGATAGCATGAACTGCAATTCATATCATCACAAGTTTATCTTGTTATAAGTGTTTTTGAACTTTAAAATTGTTTAAATAAAAGTGATTTTCTTTAAAAAAAAAAAAAAAAAAAAGTAGTACATGTCAGTGTGGAGGATTTACTGAGTTTGAGTATGATGAAAGGTTTTGATTCATGGACGAAAGATTACCCGTAGCTTTTAAACACCTTTTTCAGAAATTCGTTTTGGATGACCCTGTCTCTTTAGCAATTAAATACGGCTTCTGCGATTTGGAAAGTGCAGAAGTTCATATTGCGATTAAGATTTTGTTTGTGATTAATTGTTCAGCTCTAATGCTAATTAGCACTTGCCAGTTAGATATGTTAGCTTGTTAAAAAAATGTATGCAAAAAGTATTTAATTTGTGCAGACAGCTAGATAGATGCAATCAGAGCCTCTGGCCCTACCCAGAATAGAGTCCTGGTCAGCCCCGGTCAGAATAGAGTGACCCCCATCAACCAAGTCACTTGCAATGTGAATAGCCTATTGGTAAACATAATTAAAACATAAAACATAATTTCTGTGAAAAGGCACAAATCAAATCAAACAAAATAAAATACAATAAAATAGAATCTGCAATTTTTTTTTCAAACTAATTTCAAACTAATGACTCAGGCTGGAAATATTGAAAACTCACTGTGTAATGCATTTCTCGTGAACTATACAGCCTACCACACCAGCAAATCCACCTACCACACCTCCCACTACACCTCCCACTACAGCTCCCATTGGACCACCAACAATTCCAACTTGTGCTCCAACAGTAGCTGCAGCTCCAGCCCCAGTCCCAGCTCCAGCTGCAGCTAAAGCTCCAGCCCCAGCCCCAGCTCCAGCTAAAGTTCCAGTCCCAGCTCCAGCTGCAGCTAAAGCTCCAGCCCCAGCCCCAGCTCCAGCTAAAGTTCCAGTCCCAGCTCCAGCTGCAGCTGCAGCTAAAGCTCCAGTTCCAGCTGCAGCTGCAGCTAAGGCTCCAGCTCCAGCTCCAGCTCCAGTTCCAGCTGCAGCTAAAGCTCCAGCCCCAGCCCCAGCCCCAGCTGCAGCTAAAGCTCCAGCTCCAGCTCCAGTTCCAGCTGCAGCTAAAGCTCCAGTTCCAGCTGCAGCTGCAGCTAAGGGTCCAGCTCCAGTTCCACATGCAACTAAAGCTCCAGCTCCAGCTCCAGTTCCAGCTGCAGCAAAGGCTCCAGCTCCAGTTCCAGATGCAACTAAAGCCCCAGTTCCAGTTCCAGCTACAGCTAAAGCTCCAGTTCCAGCTCCAGCTACAATTAAAGCTCCAGCTCCGGCTCCAGCACCAGCTCCAGCTCCAACTATCACCCAAGGAACACATTTCTTAATGAATGCATTGTCGTTCTCAGCCATTTGTCTTGCTTCTTCTTGTGTCATTTCTGGATTATTTTCCTGAAGTCTTTGCATTTCTTCTGTTATGGCTCTCTCAGCCTCTTGGAACATTTCATTGGTGTAGTGGCTTCTTCCGTTTCTCTGAACCATGGTGTTGATCTTTTGCAGTAGCTCAATGACTTGAGAGGGATCCGTTTCTCTGTTGCTAAAAACATGGTATCCCCCATGACATTCCCTGATGAAGTTGCGAAGAGTTGGATTATCACCAATTAATCTTTCTATGGAACCTCCTTCAGCCCTCAGATCATCTCCACGGGTGAACAAGGCCAGAGTGTAACATTCTGCCTTTTTGCCAAAGGTGGTCTGAATGATTTTGACTGTTTCCTGTTCTTCAGGTGTGAATCTGCCAAGCTGGAGCACAACCAGGAACACATGAGGACCAGGAGATGCTAATGACATGCATCTTCTGATTTCTTCCACCACCTCATCTTGTGTTTTGATGCCAAACAAACCAGGGTTTCTATCTGGTTCTGTGGTGGGAAACAGACCTGGAGTATCAACAACAGCCAGAGATTGCCTCCTCAACTCTCCTGTTTCCTTTTGGCACTGTGTTGTCACTGAGGAAGAGGACAGCTGAGAGATGAAAGCTTTTCTCCTCAAGATGGTGTTTCCCACTGCACTCTTCCCAACTCCAGTCTTCCCAACAAGCACAAGCCGCAGTTCTGATTCCTTTGACTGTGGTTGCTCTGTTGGAGAATTTTACAAGGATATTATTGTTGTTGTAAGAGTTGTCACAATGTTGACATCCATATCCAAGTATGAGTCACCAGTCTGACAATGTTGTCTTTTAATTAATGCAAAACCAGAAAACCAGTTTTGTCATAATCTCACAGGCCTGATTGAGGTTGTAATACTGAAAGATCTACTTCAAAACTATTTTGTCCTCTAGATTTCAGTGCTGCTACTGGGAAGCAAGATAAGATGGGAAGATGGCAACTGTATGTCTACAATACTGATGTTCATCTGCAAGTCTGAATTATTTTTATTACATAAGAAGGATAAATACAGTAGAAAATACTGCTGTACTGAGTACAGAACAACAGACACAAATTTACACTTTATTTACTCTTAGCTTCAACGTGGCCAAATTAATCTCTGACCACTTCTTGAGGAATTTGGTGTGATCAGATTACTTTCCATTTGCACTGCATCTTTGATGCATTTTTACCAATATTTGTATCCAGCTAAGCTCTATCCAGATCAAATCTGCATAAGACACATGTAAATGCATGTTGAGTGGGTCAGTATTTTGTGTGCATGACATCCTGTCTAACCGGACCTTCCAACCCCTCCCAAAAACACACATGTTCATTCTGATACACTTACAGGGTTTCCCACACATAGGTTTATTTGTGGCGCACTGCCACAATATCAGAACGTGCCACCACAAAATCAAAAGTTGGTAGTAGTAGCAGGGTTTTTTCAGCATTTATATAGAAATGGATCTAAAGCGATACGGCTTAACCTCACCGGTTGCGTTTCAGTTCTGTCCTTTTGTGTCGGAAGGGTCGGATCAGATACGCAGCCATTTACTTCAATGCAGCTGCTCTGCTGGCCATGTACGCACGTTGACGGATCTGAAATGGAGCCGGATCGGAGCCGCAACTTTGGAGATATGCATGGCTTCTATTTTTGTTGGAGCACGCATCCATCTGTTTCGTATTTGTAAACAAAATAGAGGATACATAAATCAATGTCGCTTAAATAAATGTTGGAGATGAGGTTATCTATGGAGCCGCTGAGAAGCCTCTATTTGGCAACAGCACACCTACACATTAGTATCCTATATGGTACATTAAAGTTCCTGATGGTACAACTAGAGTCGTTTAAGGAAAAAAGGAAAACTAGATAACTGTGTTCGCTCACCCATATGCAAAATGCAGATACATAGGCTCAACACAGCGGACGGAACAAGAACAGAGTTAACTGCGATACATTCAGATTAACACCACACCCCAACCTGTGTTAACCTGTGGGAAACACTGCACTTGTCTTAACTGGTAAAACTATGTGTGGTACATTGGGATTGGCCTGAAGGACTAACTGTGATCCATCCAGGAAGCTGTAATGCTTCATTTTCATGGTCAGTGGGCTGAAACAAATCTCTGACTGACAGAATGTGACATGAGGTCATGAGAGAAAATTTGTTTACAATGCTAAGTCTAGGATGTGTTGATGCAGTTGATGTACTCCAGTTGATGCAGAAAAAATTGACTTGGTCTTTAAAGTTTTGTGAATTGATCAGTTGGGGGATTGAATGATTGGTTGTTTTGTAGTTTGGTTGGTTGATTGATTGATTGGGAAACATTGCCCACATGTATAACTCCAGATACAACAGTAACTCAATGCAAAACAGATAAAATAATGCCAATACAAAAACAAAACATTCAACTTTAATTGTCATCATCACAACCTTTTTCTCCTTAAGTCTTGTCTCCACTCATTATTGATCATGGAGTCCAACCAACCAATACACAGAATAACACTTAGAGCTACACAACTTCCAGTAGAGACTGGCTAGGCAGGATTCCTCACAGTTTGTTTCTTAACCGGACATTTCCAAGAAGGAGCTTCCTTATGTTTATCCTATATCATTCTGTTCTACAATTGATTGTTGATCAGTTAGATCTAGTTAGGCTCATTCTATGTCCTTTGAGGCTGCTTGTGATAAAGGGCTATAGAAATAAACAAACTTGAATTTGATTCAGCACTTTGCCAACCATGACAGCCAACCATGGGCGTAGGAAGCAGTTGGCCATTGGGGGGACAGATTTGACTACTGGGGTCTGGGGGCATGCTCCACAGGAGGAAAATTATTCCAGAAAACAGCTCTGCAATACTCATTTCTAGTAACTTTTAAAAAGGCTATCTGAAAATAAAGAAAGAATGACTCAGGTGCTAAGTGACAGATCAGACTTTATGTGTTGGTTACAGCAGGCTTTTTTAGCCAATCTATCTAGTTTCACCTGTTTCTCATTAATAATAATGCAATAACAATAATAATATTCCTGTCTTCGAATTACAATGTTTTATGTAGTTGTATTTTCCTTCCAATGAACTGCACTGATATTATCTGGTTTCTAGGCACTTATTTTTTGGTGCACTGGTCGTTTTTAAGAGCGAAGTGTGTTTTTTCTCCAATCCCTGCTACAACACTGACTGGATTTAGCCTGAAAAGATGTTAATTATAAAGTACATAAAAAAGCCAGCACTGTACCTGTTCCATTACGGTAAGATAATGAGCCATGCAAAGAAACGTTTCAAACAAGATGCAAGCCATCCAATATGGTGAAGAATTAAGTTTAAGTTTAGCTGCAAAACAACTAGGCCTAACGTCCCTTGCCATTTTAAAAATCAGCACAGACGAAAATATAGTGCTGTAATAATATCAGAGAAAGATTACATACTTACAAGCATACAGGACACTGAGGCAAATAGACAAAGTATTGTCTTTACATAACTGACGGACAGGTGTCTGCTTTGTGGAAGCAGTGGCAACAAAGCTATTGACCTGTTGTTGTTGACAGTCATGAAAACTAGCTTTATATAACTTTTTACACATTTATTCCTCCTCGGCACAATATCATACCTTTCATTTGCTGCACATCCTCTTTTTTCTTTTCTCTCTCTATCGGCACCTGACCAGTAGTGTTATTGGACATCTTGCCGTTTGATTACCATGAATTTCTTCATTATCATTGACACTTTAACGGCCCTGTGCTCGCTGACTGCTCTGCTCCATCAGATCAAGTGAAGAGGCATCACTCTGCTCACAATATAAATGTATTTATTTTTCCTACACAGTTAATATCATTCCATTGTCGTTTTGCCCACAGAGGCCTGCATCAGAATGTCAGCCATTATATTCTTTACAATCTGCCTTTGCGGGCCAAAACGTCAGTGGAATGATTTTAATATTGCAGAACAGAACACATAATTACAAGATATTTAATTTAGGGCCAGAGTGACACCTCTTTACATGATATATGCAGCTTTGTTTTTGGCTGCAGTTTGGAGCGCTGCCTTGGCTGCTGTCTGCTCCTCTCTTCATTCAACTTCATTCCACATTGGACAGTTGATTTTTCAATGTGGAGGCAAAATAACACAATGTCATGGTTTATTTTTTGAGGGGGACGTTTTAATCATGTTTTAATATTGGAGGGGCATGTCCCCTGAACCACCAAACGAAGGCCAGTTACCTACCAAAGTGCCTGGCAGGTAAACAATCCTACAGCCACAGCAAAAATGTTTAGCTGATGGATTGTATTAATTTCTCATGCTGTGCTGTCCCTAATTGATAACATACATTATAAACTTAAAATTACATTTAGATTAGATCAGATTAAATTCTTTAAAAGTGAGAAAGTACATGAAATATGAAACAGCAAAAGTATTATTATTAATAGTAGTAGGAGTAATAGTAGTAGTATCACTGTTGTAATTATGGACAGTCATAGTAATACTTGTAACTGAGTGTGGAACAAAGTCTGTCTTTAATATTGATACTTTAGTGTTAGTAAGTATTGATTGTTAGGCTATAGCTTGTTGCAGTTACAGGTGAAAGCAAGATTTCACTGAAAGCTACTTCATAATGTTGAAAATACAGAACATTAGTAATTAGTTTGCTCTGTCCCTGCCAACCCAGGTCCGTCCAACAAAGCCAGCGCTGACAGTCAATGTGGACAAAACTAGGGGAGGAACAAGATGAGGGAGAGAAGGAGACAGACGGTATGTGAGCTGCGTGCTAAAGTAGCAGAGATAGACTGCAAGGAGAAAGAGGAGGTTGATTCCTTAGAGCTGTTTGAGGACGGCCTCCTGGAACCAACTACCACTTGTTAATCCCTGAAAGAGTTTCCCACGGGAGTATGACAGCCTGCCACAACATGGCTCCTTGTTTCCTTCAAACTACACTAAATGTCTTCCTCCCCTCTGCCAGCTTACCCTGCACATCATAAGTCATAACCAACAGATGTAGTTTTGTCTGCATTCTGCTGCACTGTGCTGTGAGGAATACAAAGAGTCTTTGTGCATAAATTCCTCTTGCTAGAGTTAGATTTAGACCAAACTTTACTTCTGCATAAAACTATCAGCAGAGCTTTGGGAAAGTTTGACCAACAAAATAGGGTGGAGTAGTTTACTAAAGTATGGCATAGTAAGTTTTTATAGATTTTTACTCTACATTGTATAATTGCAGGACCAACTGTCAAGTTGAAATAGAGGTGACTTAAGTTTGATATTAACTCAAACTAGGGGACCTAAAGAAACAATAAATATTAAATAATATATATTTTTTGTGACTTCAGAAGAGGATAGGTTATTGCTATGCTGGTTTATATTTGTTGCAAATTTGTTTCTCTTCTTTCCAAACCCAAATGCTGCCCTGAGTAGTATATTGTACATTAAATAAAAAATACTTACGAGGCTGAGAAAGTTTGCTGGCCATGTTTGTCTTGTAAAGGCAGTTGATCTGTGATGTTGTGTCAGTGTGGATGTCTTGTTGAATAGTTTAATTTTCACTGTATCTGTTTATTATAACCTCCTTCTAGCTCTCTCCCCTAAAACACGCCCCCGTAACCAGACCAGTAGGAGGACTGAGCTGGACTGACCAGTTAGTTTGCTCTGATGCAAATTAACAGTGTGTTACAGCTCTGTTGTCTATGAAGGCCCAGCCCACACTGTGAGGAAGACCAGAAATAGAATAGACAGACAGACAGAATCTATGTGAGAATCTAACAGAATTTAAGTGATAAAAAGTTATGAAAAAGCACAAAATCAAAACAAAATAAGATGTAAAAGTAAATACACTAATGTCAGCCTTAACTTTTTGTAATCATCTTTATTTTATTAATTTCTCATAATATCGGCTGTGGCATTAATGGATCACTATCTGTGTTTTTGGGCATTAATACGTACGTCAGACATTTTTTGTTAGTGTCCGAATCGCAAAATGAGTGTCCGAATTCCACAAAATTGTGGAATGATTTTGAGGGCACTACATATTTCCCACAGTGCACTGCAATATCTAGTGAACTAGCCTGGTCACTAAAACGGTGAAAGTAGCCTATACCAAAATGCATTGCAAGTCTGTCGATACCTGGCAACCAAGCAACGAAGTTGTAACCCTTCCGTGGTTTTATCATGACGGCATCCTGGTCTTCACCAAACCTTGTTTACAAATGCAAGTAAATAAACTTCTAAAGATGTTTTCTTTTAACTGCCAATTCATAACTAATTATAAGTGCACGTTTTGTTATGCTAATTCAAGCTCGTTAACACTAACATTAACATTAAGGTCTGTTGTTCAGGAAGGTATTTATCTCTAGCTGCAAATTATACTGTACATAGCTTATTGTAACGTGTTTTTTGTTAGTCAGCTAGTGAGAAGTCCAAAATGTGAAGGACCCCGCACACCTGGATTGGCGAAGTGCCGGGTGTGTGAAAATAAACAGAAAAAAGTAGCCGCACACAACTTCGATGCATAGAATATTTCTTCACCGACGTATGGTCGGAAAACACCTAGATGGGAACGTCGGTGAATATTTTTTTTTCTGTTTAATGTCAGCTAGTGACACATATGGTTGGCTTTGAAGGAATATTGGTAACTTGTCAAATGCTAGTTGAAACATTTGTTTATGCGACTTGTGAATGCAGACGGCCCATTATTCCGAAACCTCAATAGTCCGAAAAATGTCCCATTGGACCGAAAGCCCATTTGTCCAACAGCCTGGCTGCGGTCGAATAGTCTTTTTTGCTTAGGAAGGTTCCTAACTGAGTGAAATGACCTGGAAGTATCTAAGTGGCAGCCATGATAAGAGCTGTTCGAATTCTCTAAATGCTAAGGAAAGGTGCTTCAATGCTTCCTTACTTAGCTCCTTTAGCATAGGATACACTGGACTAGGGCTGCAACTAACGATTATTTTCATTGTCGATTAATCTGTCGATTATTTTCTTCTCTTTTGATTAGTTGTTTGGTCTATAAAATGTCAGAAAATGGTGAAAAATGTGGATCAGTGTTTCCCAAAGCCCAAGATGACATCCTCAAATGTCCTGTTTTGTCCACAACCCAAAGATATTCAGTTTTCTGTCATAGAGGAGTAAAGAAACCAGAAAATATTCACATTTAAGAAGCTGGAATCAGAGAATTTTGACTTATTTTTCTTAAAAAAAAAATAATTTACTCAAACCGATTAATCGATTATCAAAATAGTTGGCGATTAATTTAATAGTTGACAACTAATCGATTAATCGATTAATCGTTGCAGCTCTACACTGGACCACCCTTTACGAAAGGAAAGGATAATGCCGTCCCACAATTCCTTGCGACGCACCATTCGGCCGTTCACGAAAACAAACGATCATGACCGACAAGGGACGCAGATCATCATGCAAGTTGCCGTTGCTTATTAAGCATTTTCCATCTTATGCCATAACTTGCCAATATGTTTTGAACTTTCGACAATAAGTTAAACCCATAGGCGAACTATAAATGTTACGTTGCTGTTGTAAAATGATCAAAGTGAAGTTAACGTTGTAGCGTAACCTCTGCTCAGTTTGCATTAGTTATTTCTTCATTCTGAGCGTTGTTGTATTGCAGCCTTTAGGAATATCATTCATTAATTTTTGCACAGATGCTGAAACCCTTGCCTTACTGTAATAAAGGCCTGTATCAGCCAGAACAAATTCAAAGCACAATAAAGTCAACATTTCAAGGTGTTTACTGAGTTGTGTGGTGGTTCTTAAGCTATTATATGCATAGGCTTATAATCAGATCATAATCAGCATATCGACCATAACAGAGAAGTCTGTCTTTCAAGAAAAAGGGATATGAGACGGTTTTAGCCAGATGATGTTTTCAATTCAGCATGTTTGGAACTTAAGAATGATGATATTTACAGTAGTAGATTTGTAGGCCTAACATGTTATGCCTATCTTGCATGAATTTAACAATTATTTCCATACAATCATACTAATTGGGATTCATGTCGATAAATATGAGTGGACAGGAGGGTGAACGTGAGCAACCATTCTCATTTCGTTTCACTTTTGTGACTGGTAGCCTATATTCCTTTTTTATTTCAATTCCAACCTTGATGATGAAGCGATATTTTTCACGGGGTCATCCATGTTTATACAGCCTGCATGAAACACGTTAAGAACGCACGGGGCCAAGTATCTAAGATGCGCTTTTAGTCGTCCATCTTCGGAGCATTGTAGTTTCACACAGCAGACTCACGTCATTAACATCCGCTGTTGCATAATTACGTAGCCTAGTGTAAGTGCAGTCGGATTCTCTGAGCACCACAGTTGTCTTTTCCTAAGTCCTTATGAATTCTCCTTCACATCTTTCCTTGACCTCATGACGTTTTCCAACGAGGTCAAGGAAAAGTGGTTAGGAATAGGAGTTAGGATGTATTTTTTGACTATTCGACCGCAGCCTCTGTTATCCGATAGTGTGTGATACTTTAAATTAGGACCCATGGTAAACATGAACTCAATAAATAGTTCCATCTATTAAAATGCATAGGCAGAATTGGGTGCATTTGACCGGGGTCCCCCAGGACCCCGATACATTGGTATTTTTAAAAAGCACTAATTAAAACAGAAACAGAAAACAATGATATGAAGTCATTAGGAACAAACTGATTGACAAAGTCATGAAAAATTGGAATGACAGAATAAAGCACCTGTGAGATATGACATAAAATATACCTCTGGGGTCTGCAGGTACCCCAGAGGGTAGGATGAGGGTTAAATAACCATGAAATACTTGGTAGGGTGTTAGTGGTAGTGGGGGCAGAGGGGCGACCGCCCCAGGGCCCACTTACCTCTGCGATCTCATTCCTAAATGACAACGATTCTGCCGCATGTTCATTAGGGACACTTGTTCCCTACACTGCGTTACACCACGTGACGAAATGCGCACATGCAGAGCGGCCAGAAACCGGCAGGGAGGAAAACAAATCCAGACAGAGACAGAACAGAGGACAGTAGACACACATGGAAAACATTTGTTCAAGCTTGTGTTCTAAATAGGAAAAGAGAGATGTAAGTTGATTGTTTTTATGTGTTGGATTCATCAAGCATTTGAATTAAGCTATTCTGTCTGTTAAAAACAAGTGCATATCTTTGACAGGCCGACAGCGCGTTTTGAACTCAATTCAATGCATTGTCATACGGTTATCAATTAAACTACCTAATTCCACTAACGTTACTTAAATACCACAAGGTAATGATGCTACCTACCATTAGCGTTTGTAGGGCAGCAGATTACATGTTATCCGGTTACTGTTAGTGATGCGTGGGTCAGTTTTTTTTTCCACCCGCGACCGCCCGATCTGACACATGTATCCGCCCGACCCATTTTCATACACATAAAACAACGACCCGAAACCGACACGCAACCTGAAAAAAAGATTCAGGAAGCCAGGTAAATGTCCAAATACTCGTAATTAAGGCTATACTTAATGCTGCACTGTGCAGTCAGTGTGCGCAGAATGTAATGTATGTGTTGCCCCCGTGACCTAATGGTGGCCAGGAGGGTGTGTGTGAGGATAAATCCCTGTAGTTCGAAAACAAGAGACACACATCAGAAGCTTGTGTTAAGCTTGACCGCAGGATTTATTCTGTGCAATTATTATGCACACAAGAACATTTCTTTCATATCATAGCAAACTCTTGACTATGACTTCAAACTTATGACATTGACCTTAACTAATGACTTTGACACCAGAGATGTGTAACTCAAATGCTCTATGACAGTACAAAACCAAATAAGGTAGAACTTGTCACTCTTTACATTACTATGCATTAACCTATACTCATAT
Organism: Centroberyx affinis; assembly: GCF_046629955.1. NCBI lineage: Eukaryota > Metazoa > Chordata > Actinopteri > Beryciformes > Berycidae > Centroberyx > Centroberyx affinis. The sequence continues at coordinate 26,783 of NW_027282968.1, read as the reverse complement.
ACTCAGGAAAATACATTCAATATCAGTATAAACATTGTATCAAAAATGAATGTCTATGTTTCTTCTATTTTTCATTGTTTGAAATATCCCTTTAACACAAAAAGTGCTTAAACAGTATAAACTCTCTTGTTCAATTCGGTCCTTGAAAGTATATATTTAGTCCTTTCATTTTAGTTGTGACACTATCAATATATCTCAACCACTTTCTTTGGTTTAGTTCAACTTTACATTCACTATAACAAAATACACTAAAACAAGAATACAAAAAGTGTAATAATCCTGTTAGTTCTTCTTTCAATTTCCTTTACACTCAACAGGTTCAACTTAGCTTAATACATCCATCAATAGAAAATACATGAAAACATTACGGACTGCTCCTTTTCAGAAACAGAGTGAACATGAAACGTTCTCAATACGCTTTTTAGACACGGTAAAGGCGCCATGTTTTCGCCATCGTGTTTCCACGCTCGACATTGCCATTGTACCATAAAAACACTATCCATAAAGCCTTAGAATGACTCTATAAACCCTTAACAATTCCCTGATTACACATCAGAAATCACAACTCGTGAATGGCTTGAGCAACCGAATTGTGTTGACTGTAAACTCACTCTATCATAAACTCAATAGGTTCGCTAGCTTAGCACATTAGCATGTAGCTTAATGTTCTCGATTTCACATATGCACAAAACAAATGCTGCTACTATTACTCTGACCGAAACTGATACACTCATGACCTAAACAACATGCTTAGCTTTCAAACTAGGTTGTGCTTTTACATTTTGGAGGAATATTAACCCACCTGTAGTTCGAAAACAAGAGACACACATCAGAAGCTTGTGTTAAACTTGACCGCAGGATTTATTCTGTGGTGGTGCGTCTCAGTGGTTTCGTTTACCTCTCAAGCGCCGCGCGCTCCCTAGTGACCTAATGAGATACGCTCGAGATAGATGAGAGAATGTACAATGAAATTACATTTTAAAACCAAAAAAATTAAGGGGTGTCTATTTATCTTCTTATAAATCTTAATCTTTTTTTAAATTCACATTTTAGTAATGCATATCAAATTTTTTAACCCTTTATATACTATGAGCTATAATAACATTTTAACCCTTTACATATGGATGGCGGGATAAACCAGCTGGAGATTGGAGAAGTTTAATACCGTTAATTCAATTTAAATTTCATTGGAATGTAATCTATAGGTTGTGTGTGTACTCTGTGTGAAGCCCATTTGACCCGCAAAGTTGATGTGACAGTCCCATTACAGTCAATATCATATTTTTTGTTGTTTCTGTCTGTATCAGGCAAAAAGAGTGCAGTAAAAAATTATAATAAAAATGTTTTTGCTTAAGAATCATGAGAGACAATCTCAATTCTAAGCAAGAAAATCAAGATTCTCATTTTATCCAGAATCGTGCAGCCCTAGTATAGTGTTGTAGACCACTGTGTCTATTTCATGTTTGTGTTATTCCCGTGTAAGGAAAACATGGTTCTGAGACAGCGCACCTGGCCTGTCGTTCAGCACCACCGCCGATAGACAGCGACAGCCTGTCCCAGTCTGTGTGGTGGTGTCCTGTGGTGCCGCGCGCTGTCCTCGGTACTGAAACAGGTGAACGTGACTGGCAACCTGTTTTTAGGGGCCGGGCAGCTCTGCTGCCGATCCCTCTTGTATTTGCCAATGTTATCATTATTATTATTATTATTATTATTATTATTATTATTATTATTGTTATGCTGCTGCTTCTTCCTACAAGGAAATCGGCCTTCCCATGCATGAAAATAAACCAAACTTTGCACATAGGTCCAGAATTAAAAATATCTCCTCCCACATTTTTTGCTCAATCGACACCAAACACTGCATCTTCAGACTGTCCTCCACAAACGATCCAGCCAGATTTTTGATTTATCAAAAATTGAGCCCACAGTGCATCAAAATGTTTTATCGTAAACAGCTACTGCAAATTCTCGCGAAATAAATCTCCAATGTTCATGAAAATAAATGACACAATTTTCCAGTTATGGAAGATGAAGTGTATTAAATTTCAGAATTGTATCTCAAAAAAGTCTGCCCTCATGTAAACTATTGCAGTCAATGGAAATAGAGCATCTTTAAACATCAGTTTTCTGGCTTATGGAGCAATCAATCTTTGTTACAATAACTTACAGACATCTTTATGTTGTCTAGATGAAGTATGCAAATTCTCAGAATTTTGTCTTGAATACTGAATGTTTGACACTAGTTTGAAATCTGCCTGTAAATGCATGGACAGCTGTTATCCTGCACCCTGGTGGTTGGCTAAGTTCTAGTGTGAAGCCTCTAATTTTCCTGCTTCTCAGGTAGCTCAACACGATCAAGACTTGGTGGCAAAGGATGTGAGTTCGAGCCCCGGGTGCTGCAGAATGAACATACTTATGTCTACTCAGGCATTGTGCTGTGTGGATTGGAGACTCATTACTTCAAGGTTTAATGATAATTTTGGTCCGGACAGGTCTACTGATGGACCCTCATGTATTTCTCATTTGCTGTCCTCCTCTTCCTATTTTTCCCTCTTCTTCCTCTACCTCCTCAAAATGCCCGGCCCCGACCGCTGCGCAGCAGCTATAATCTTTTTTTTGTTCTTCAGAACAAGCTTGTCTGACAACGTGGCTCTGGCTTCACTATGTTTTTTTTAGACATTGGCTCGCTTGGCTCAATAAGTGACAATTTGTGTTTATGGATAGGATAGGATAGGCTATATCAGCTATTTTACAGTTGTGAAATTTTAAGTGAATGAGTCTAGCTCCGCCCCTGTCTTAAACGGATGAATATTGACTAAAATACAAGGTAAAACATCGTTTTTTTTCTATATTTCGACTAGCTTTTTTAAATGGAGGAAATTAACACATACAGCTAAAAACTACAGGTTCTAAGCTTCATTTGGATGTATAGGTTGCGGAGGTTTGAAAGAAATCCAGCTGCCACACCAGGCTTTTGTCTCGCTAGCTCCCGCACATGACGCCTCCACCTCCTCCTCGATGCGAGAGTTTCCCTGAGTTTTAGCCGGGAACGGTCAGCTCTCAGCCCGCTGCCTGCTTTGCGCTGACTCGGTGGGGGCGACTACAGAATAGCGATCACTTTTCAATAATGTGTAGTAAATGAAACGACTAGTTAGTGAAATCAAAGTCCTATGTTGCAAACAGAATGGGCATTTTTATCTTGTGGCCATCCACAATGATATGAATCGATTTGAAGAAACATAATGGCTGACGCACAGTCAATCATGGCTTTTTCCCCAAATAATAACGAGCAATCTCGGGTAGAAGAAATATCTGTTTCCATCGCATTATTTGTCGAATAACGTATTCAGATTCGGGTACATCCCTACTGGTTTATAGCCTATTTATTGCATAGTTCTCTTTGCCAAACCCAAATGCTGCCCTGAGTAGTATACTGTATTAAATATACTTACGAGGCTGATAAAGTTTGCTGGCCATGTTTGTCTTGTAAAGGCAGTTGATCTGTGATGTCGTCAGTGTCAATGTCTTGCTGCTGAATAGTTTAATTTTCACTGTATCCTTTTATTATAACCTCCTTCTAGCTCTCTCCCCTAAAACACGCCTACAGGGCCGGTTTTAGCCTGCTATTGGGCTGGTAGAAATAATAGTTGGGCAACTTGGGCGGTATGTAGCCCAGTGGTTGGAGAAGCAGACTAGTAGTCCGAAGGTTGCCGGTTCGAATCCCTGGCCAGATGGCACAAAAATCTGGCAAAATGACAGCTGGCAACCGGAGGGTTGTCCGAGTCAAGATCAGATGCAGCTTATGGCTGTGTGTTTGTGTATGGGGTGTTTGGATGGGTTAAATGCAGAAGATTAATTTCCCCATGGGGGTTAATAAAGTATTATTCTATTCTAATGTGTAAAGAACAATTTGAAGCAGGGAAATTGGGAGGTAGTGAAGCAGCATTTCTAAGTTTGCTGCTACCCTATTATTTGAGTCAGTGGAGGGCAGATTGATTTACCCTAAAATAAAAAAAAAATCCTTCGTCCAGATTTTAACATAATCAACTCCATAACATTTCTTTTCATTGGATGAGCTTAGTTCGCCAATAAAATTAAAACCTAATCAAGTGAGAAGGTAGTCTTATTCAAACTCAAACTGAAAAGTGACAAAGAAAACAACTAAATCAACAACTCAAGCCTATACTCAAACTTCAATGTAACTGTATACCTTAACAAAAAATAATGTGAATAACAATATTAGTTAATAGAATAATATATATACATATATATATATATATATGAAATGCCTTTTGCTTTGTTGAAAATAACGGTTAAACCGCTTGATGTCACTATTAATTATATAGTTGTAGGCTACATATAGATGACTGGTATAGGAGGTAAGCTGAAATGAATCCTTATAACCTACTTTATACATGATAAGGTGCCTATTTGTTGATGTGTTTGTAAACGTTTGCAAATTTATTATTTATTTTTAAGATATTGATTTTAGCTCTAGTTGCAGCAGGTGAAATGTCACTGCCTGCGACAATGTTTTGGTTAGTGGTCCCTTTACCTCTACTAGTTAAGATGTAGCTACGTAACAGTTAGTGTAGACTTTACCCTAACTTATGATAGAGCTTACGTTCATCTGGTGCAACTGGCTGCTGATCATTACCATAACAAACCCCCCCACCCCCACACACACACACACACTTCTCCTCTATTTTAATTTTAATTGTTTAACACTTTAATTTCAATTGCTTTCAAATACTCTCTATTTCACACCTTAGCTCATATTTTATTTCTTTTTGCAGCCCTTCTCTCTTACACAATAATTTGAGATTCACAGGAATATTATCATGGCACTGTGACCTCTGACCCTTGACCTCCTTATTGTTGGTTGTTTGTAATGTTTGTGATCTAGGAACTAAAGCTTATTCTACTGTTGACATCATTGTAAATCACTCTCGATGGGGAGACATGTGGATGTAAACTACAGACATACAGGACATTACCATCAAATTTATATCACATTAAGTTTTCATAAATGTGTAACATCTACAGCCACATTAGCACAGCACTGAATCCCCAGACGGATTGAGAAAATCTGGCTTTGGGAAATGAATGATTAAAGGAGTTGGTGCATGCTGAGTCAATTTGCCCTGGATAAATAAAGGTTAAAATTAACATTAAATTCACAGTCTAAGAGGTTGAAACTTGACAGCACAGTCACATACTGTTTAATCCCAAGTGGAATGCATTAGGCTGCAGGGCTTGGTAAATTACTTTATAAATGTTTTCCATCACAGTTACTAGTTACCTCATCAAAACTAATCAGTAACGTAATCCAAGGGATTACCCAAAATCAATAATGTATTGTGATTACTCATCATTATTTACACATTTGAAATATAAAAGTATGCATAAGAAGAAGTGACAAATGACAATGTTCTGGAAATTTAACTTGGGGATTGATTACAAACATAAATCTTCTTCTGTGCAACATTTTATAAAGATGTAGAACAGCTGCTATTATTTAGATGTCTTTCTGAGTTTCATACTTTCACTTTAAAAGTATTCCCAGAGGTAATCCTCACATTTTTCACAAGTAGCCTAACTTTAATCATACATTAGTAGTTTTAGCATGCACGTTAATTTTTTTTAACACAAAGTGATACACCCTATCCAGCCAATAATTTCTTTTCACAAGCTTTGATTAACAATTGATTTCACGAAAGAATTCGTGATTTTGATCAGTAATGCAATCCCCTCCATCTTGATAGGTAGTATATGGATCCCAACATTAACACACCTCCTGCCATCAACAGCAGACTTTTCCTGCAGAAAAAGATGTTTTTTATTCTTCTTACTCTTTCCCAGGCAACCTCATCCAGCTCCCTCTCCCTATCTTCTGGTGATGCCCTGATAGCCACAGGTGATCTCCTAAATATCCACCCACTGCAGAACACCAGAACTGTCCACATAGCTTGAAACAATTGATTCACCCTGGAAATCAGTGCAGACTCCTTTGACTGGGAAGAGCTTCTTACATAATATGGGTGTTTTCCCTCTCTGCTGGACTCTATTTTCTCAAGGAGCTTTCTGACCTGATCAGTGTTTCCTGTCTCTTTGTTGTTGAACACATGATAACGCCCGCCACATTTCTGAAGCAGCTTCTGTAGGTTCTCGTCTTCCCTGATGAACCGATCTATGTCGGTGTCTCCCAGTCTGTCTCCGTACGTGAAGAGCACCGTGGTGTAACGTCTGACTGCAGGACACAGCATCTTCTCCAGTGTCTCCACCCCTTCCTGCTCTTCTTGGGTGAAGCGTCCCAGCTGGTGGGTGAGGAGGAAGGCATGGGGACCCGGAGCGCTCAGCTGCAGGGCTTCTTCCAGCTCCGCCCTCACCTGCTCTTCAGACAGCTGGCTGCTGCAGAGCCCAGGGGTGTCCACCACGGTCACTCTGCGCTCCAACACATCACCCTCTCTCTTCTCACTGCTCAGCGTCACCGGACTGAAACTTAAGCTAGAGGCAAACTCCTTCTTTCCCAGGATGGTGTTTCCTGCTGCACTCTTCCCCACTTTTTCCTGACCTACCAGCACCAGTCTCAGGTCAGTGCTGAGGACAGACCCTGAAAACAAGAGAGGTTAGATATGGGAGTGAGTTTGCAAGAGAAAACAAAGTGCAAGTGAAGGAAAGATGAAGTAAATATTTCCAAAGTATTATTGTGAAAATATTATTAAGACACAATGTAATAGCACCACAACACAAGACTGGTTCAAACACCATACACAGGAACAAATAAAGAACAAATTAAGGGAGTCATTTCATGTAATACCAAAGGTATTACCATCCCATGTGGGAAAGCCTGCATAGGAAAAACATCAAGAGAACTGAAACAAAGAATAGCAGAACATAAGAGTATCATACTTAGCAGCACATTTTAAGAAACTAACCCCATCCAATAGGTCTATGTTCTCTGAATTATATTGGTATTGAAAAAAACATTGTCCAAAAGAGGAGATAAAAGACTTCTAAGAAGGAAGACATTTTGGATTTCACATCTAAAAACATTGAGTCCCCATGGTTTGAATGCTGAATTTGATTTGAGGCCAATGATAATAATAATTCTAATAATGTCCTAAGTGGTGACCTCATAATGAAGAGGATTTTGGAATATATGTGTACATTTCTATTGAGGATTTGCAGAATGGGATTAAGAATTTCATTATGATATAACTATGTTTTTTTTTAAATAAATTGTAAATATGTTGTATAATAATGGGCTTGGCACACATTATCTCTCAGCATATTGGTATTTATTAACACAATGAGCACAAGCATAGAAAGAGTACAATGGAATACATGAACCAGAAGTTGTCACTGTGTGTTCACGCTGTCATCAACACAATTACAAATCACCAGAGGTCCATTCACTACCTACAGAGCTGAGTGACCAGGGAAAGTTGTTTGGACGCTTTACAAGCTTGTCATCACAGCAGTCCTTCCTTGTTGCCCTACTGATGTGATTTTGTTTCATGAACAATGGTTTTGGCTGAGAAGTGCAAAATGGAGGAGATATTGATTTCAGGCAGCTGTTATTCTCAGTTAGGGCGCCCTGCTGGCTCAACCGTTAGTGTGTGTACCATTTAGGCATTAAGTCCTAATCGCAGCAGTACAGGTTTGAATCCGGCCCGCGCCCTTTGCTGCATGTCATCCCCTCTCTCTGCCCGTTGTTTCCTGTGTGTCTCTACTGTCGAATATAGCAGAAATGCCCAAAAAAGAATCTTAAAAAAGCAATTCTCAGTTCTCTACAACTTTTATCTGAAAGATGTCAGGAATAAATGTCTCAAAAACAAGGCTTGGAGAACAGCTGCCTCGACCATTGGGGTCGATGATAAGCCAGCTAGATATGTTAACTTGTTGAAAAATCTACGCAAAAAATATATGATTTGCCTCTACAAAACTTTGTAGCTCCTGACAGCGAGATAAATGCAATCAGAGCCTCTGGCCCACAGTCAGTCAGAATAGAGCGACCCATCAACCAATTCACTGGCAATGTGAACAAGCTATTGGTAATCTATTTTCTGCGAAAAGGCACAAATCAAGCCAAACAAAATAAAGTACAATAAAATACAATCTGCAAATTTTATTGGCCTCATCATCTCAAACTAATTATTCAGACTGGAAATATTGAAAATTCACTGTGTAATGCATTTCTCATGAACTATCAACGAGCTTGCTGCACTAACAGCTCCCCCTACCACAGCTCCCACTGCAGCTCCCACTGCAACTCCCACTGGACCACCAACAATTCCAACAATTGCTCCAACTTCAGCTCCAGCTCCAGCTCCAGCTCCAGCCATCATCAAAGTAACCCATTTCTTGATGAATGAATTGTCTTCCTCAGCTGTTCTTCTTGCTTCTTCCTGTGTCAGGTTTGGTTTTTTTGTCAGAAGGCGTTGCTTTTCTTCTCTTATGGCTCTCTCAGCCTCTTGCAACATTTCATTGGTGTAGTGGCTTCCTCCGTTTCTCTGAACCATCCTGTTGATGTTCTGCAGTAGCTCAATGACTTGAGAGGGATCTGCGTCTCTGTTGTCAAAAACATGGTATCTCCCATGGCATTCTTTGACGAAGTTGCAAAGAGCTTGATTTTCACCAATTAATGTTTCTATTGAACCTCCGTCAGCCTTCAGTTCATCTCCACGGGTGAACAAGGCCAGAGTGTAACATTGTGCCTTTTTGCCAAAGGTGGTCTGAAGGATTTTCACTGTTTCCTGTTCTTCCTGTGTGAATCTGCCCACCTGGAGCACAACCAGGAACACATGAGGACCAGGAGAAGCAAATGACATACATCTTATGATTTCTTTAACCACCTCACTTTTTGTTTTTTTGGTGTCAAACACACCAGGAGTATCAACAACGGCCAGAGATTTTCCATCCAACTCTCCTGTTTCCTTTTGGCACTGTGTTGTCACTGAGGAAGAGGACACCTTAGAGATGAAGGCTTTTGTCCTCAAGATGGTGTTTCCCGCTGCACTCTTCCCAACTCCAGTCTTCCCAACAAGCACAATCCGCAGTTCTGGTTCCTTTGATTGTTGTTGCTCTGTTGGAGAATTTTACAAGGACATTATTGTTGTTGTGAGAGTCTTGACATCCACATCCAAATATACATCACCGGTCTGACAAGTTTGTCTTTTCATTAATACAAAACCAGTTTTGTCATAATCTGACAGGCCTGATGGAGGTTGCAATGCTGAAAGATCTACTTCAGAACTCTCTTGTCCTCGTCATGTCTGTGCTGCTACTGGGAAGCAAGATGGCAACTGTATGTCTACAATACTGATGTTCTTCTGCAAGACTGAAATTGATTACATAAGAAGGACAAATAAAATAGAAAATACTGCTGAGTACATAACAGCAGACACAACTCATGTTCATTTCCGGATAGGAAATGTACACTTTCTTCACAGTTGGCTTCAAAGTGGCCAAATGTATCTCTGACCACTTCCTGAGCAGTTTGAGGTAATCAGAATTTGATTCATTTTTTTTTTTTTTAACCAATATTTGTATGCAGTTAAGCTCTATCCAGATCAACTCTGCACAAGATGCATGTAATGTTATGTATTAAATGGGTCAGTGTTTTGTGTGCATGACTTCCTGTCAGCTCCTCCCAACAACACGCACTGATCTTTCTGATACAGAAAGATCAGTTTTCCACTCCTGATCTGTCAGAACAGGACCCACTGACTCATACCATGCAGCTGCTGTGTGGCCAAAACAGTAGATTTTGGGACATTGCAGGCAATCAAAGGCATTTTGCACTGTAAAATATGTTTTTTAGGCCTACAATAATATGTGTTTGCAACTTGTAATTCCTTTGTAAATGTTTTCTGTCCCATAAGTGCAATAACAAAAAAAGATAATAGGCATAACAATATTATACACGCAATGAGGGCATTCAGTTGTTAGAAGTGACTTAAACGTATTCCAAAATTATATTCAGATAACTGTTTTTCTAACATGCTGTTGGCTTTGACTGTGTAAATTCTGAGCTGTAAATCCTGAGTTGAGATTCAGTTGATATTGTGCAATTGCCTCTGCTTATACTTCCCTATACATGTCCTGTTGTGGTAGCAGGAGGTGAAAGTGAAAGTGTGGAGAAAGAATTTGAAACATGAAACAGCAAAATTATTATTAGTAGTAGTAGTATTGTTGTTGTTGTAATTATATAAAATTATAGTAATACTTGTAACTGAGTGTGGAACAAATTCTATCTTTAATATTGATGACTTCTTTTTGGAAAAATATTATTGATTGCTTTATTTTCCTAGTTTATCTTATCTTTACAGAATGTGTAGTATTGATTACTATTGCTTGTTGCAGGTAACAGGTTAAAGTAAGATTTAATTGAAAGCTAATTCATAACTAATTCTTTTTGTGACTTTAGAAGAGGATGAGTTGTTACTCTGCTGGTTTATATTTGGGAACAAAAGTTCTCTTTTTTTGGCAAACCCAGATGCTGCCCTGAGTAGTATACTGTACATTAAATGTACTTAAGAGGCTGAGAAAGTTTGCTGGCCATGTTTGTCTTGTAAAGGCAGTTGATCTGTGATGTCGTGTCACTGTCGATGTCTTGCTGTTGAATAGTCTCATTTTCAACCCATCTTTATATTACAGCCTCCTCCTAGTTCCCTCCCCTAAAACACGCCACTGTATCTGACCAGTAGGAGGACTGAGGACTCACAGATTAGAAAACAAATCAAAAAGTAGGTTGCTCTGATCCAGTAGCATAGCCAGAAAAAAGCCTGTGGGTGTGCATCAAAAAAACTGGGTGTGCCACAAATTTGTAATTTGTGGCACACCCACCCATGTAATTTTCTCTACAACACAGAGTAGTCTAGACTAATGAGCACACCTCCACAAAAATATAACCATCCATCACTCTCCATATAGGCTTGCCTACAACATAGCCATAACACAGTTATACAGTCCATTCTTTGATTGTTAGTTTAAACATCACAGTGCAATCATTCTTTACATAGGCTTATCAAATAAAACAAAATAGGCCTACAATAGAATAGATAACTAGGCAAGACTAGAAGCATTCCCCCAAATTACATTTACATGAAACTTTATTGGGACACAGCCTACCTGGGCAAGTTGACAGCTTAAAGGGCAAGACGGTGTGGCTTGGTCTTAAATGATACAATTATTTCATTAGACTCCAAAGTCTCTGTAAGTTCCCTTTCCCTGCTGTATTTTATCCTGTTGACTGTTGGGAACAGAACAGCTTGTAACAGGAAATGTGATCAAAACACAAAGTAAACTGTTCATGTTGGGGAATACGTCTTTATCACATGAGTCTAAGACTTCGATTAGGGACGGGTACGAGTGACCCCCATCCACCGGCCTTGTGTCCGGCTGGTCATCAATGTGAGGTTTTTTGAAGAAGTTAAACAGCGAGCTCTGTTTCATTTTGATAAACTAGTGGATATATTCTAGCATCAGCTGCAGGTGTTGCATGTTTACTTTACACTGCTAGTCTCCCGTGATGCTCGCTGGGGTCACAGGTCAACGGCTACTAAATTTGATTGGTAGGCAGGCTGTGCATGACGGTGGATGTTGTTTTTTGACGAAAATAATTTAGAATTTATTTTAAAATGAACAATTATTACAATTAGACCATTAGCCATTAGCCTAAGTTTCGAACAAAACGTTTTAGTAAGGCTATAACTAAAAATTAATTCTGCATCTGATTTTTGGGTGTGCCAGCTGCCTCTTTGGGTGGCACAGGCACAATGTGGCACACTGTGGCTACGCCATTGATCTGATCTCTGTGAAGCCTGCACTGTGAGGCAAACCAGAAAAGCACTGTATCTGGTTATAGATAGATAGATAGATAGATAGATAGATAGATAGATAGATAGATAGATAGATAGTTTAGTTTTTTGAGCAGAGATAAAATAGAATTAAATTTAATTAAAGTGACAAATATAGGCGCAAGTGGCAATTGAGGGGTCCAAACACTGTGAAAAGACAGAGAGACAAAACATTACAGAAGGTAGAGAGGGTAGACAGCCAGCCTAAAAAACAGACAAGTTTTGTGAAGTTTGGACACGCAGATGATTAGTTATAGCTAATTTTGTGTTAGCCTGTGTCTTTTGCCAAGTTTATCATTAATTGCAGCCATACTGTTCATCACATATTGTTCAAGTTATTGATGATGACTTAGCTTTCCATTGGAAAATATACCTCTTATTCTCTGCAGTTTAACATACATACAGTAACATACCATCATATACTGTACATGTCATATATCATACTATGTCCTAGAATGCACATACACTCATGCTTAAGGTAATTTAGAGTCTCCAATCCACCTGACCTGCGTGTCTTTGGATGGTGGGATGAAACTCACGTGAACACAGGGAGAACATGCAAACTCCACACAGAAATGAAATGATGACAAGCACAATCCACAGTTCTGGTTCCTTTGATTGTGGTTGTTCTGTTGGAGAATTTTACAAGGACATTATTGTTGTTGTAAGAGTTGTCACAATGTTGACATCCATATCCAAATATGAGTCACCAGTCTGACAACATTGTCTTTTAATTAATGCAAAACCAGAAAACCAGTTTTGTCATAATCTCACAGGCCTGATGGAGGTTGTAATACTGAAAGATCTACTTCAAAACTCTTTTGTCCTCTACATTTCAGTGCTGCTACTGGGAAGCAAGATAAGATGGGAAGATGGCAACTGCATGTCTACAATACTGATGTTCATCTGCAAGTCTGAATTATTTTTATTACATAAGAAGGATAAATAAAATAGAAAATACTGCTGAGTACATAACAACAGACACAACTCATGTTCATTTCCGGATTGGAAATTTACACTTTATTTACTCTTGGCTTCAACGTTGCCAAATTAATCTCTGACCACTTCCTGAGGAGTTTGGTGTGATCAGATTACTTTCCATTTTCACTGCATCTTTGATGCATTTTTACCAATATTTGTATCCAGCTAAGCTCTGTCCAGATCAAATCTGCATAAGACACATGTAAATGCATGTTGAGTGGGTCAGTATTTTGTGTGCATGACATCCTGTCTAACCAGACCTTCCAACCCCTCCCAAAAACACAATGTTCATTCTGATACACTTGTAGGGTTTCCCACACATAGGTTTATTTGTGGCGCACTGCCACAATATCAGAACGTGCCACCACAAAATCAAAAGTTGGTAGTAGTAGCAGGGTCTTTTTCAGCATTTATATAGAAATGGATCTAAAGCGATACGGCTTAACCTCACCGGTTGCGTTTCAGTTCTGTCCTTTTGTGTCGGAAGGGTCGGATCAGATACGCAGCCATTTACTTCAATGCAGCTGCTCTGCTGGCCATGTACGCACGTTGACGGATCTGAAATGGAGCCGGATCGGAGCCGCAACTTTGGAGATATGCATGGCTTCTATTTTTGTTGGAGCACGCATCCATCTGTTTCGTATTTGTAAACAAAATAGAGGATACATAAATCAGTGTCGCTTAAATAAATGTTGGAGATGAGGTTATCTATGGAGCCGCTGAGAAGCCTCTATTTGGCAACAGCACACCTACACATTAGTATCCTATATGGTACATTAAAGTTCCTTATGGTACAACTAGAGTCGTTTAAGGAAAAAAGCAAAACTAGATAACTGTGTTCACTCACCCATATGCAAAATGCAGATACATAGGCTCAACACAGCGGACAGAACAAGAACGGAGTTAACCGTGATATATTCAGATTAACACCACACCCCAACCTGTGTTAACCTGTGGGAAACACTGCACTTGTCTTGTCTTAAAGCTGGGGTAGGCAACTTTGGAGAAAAGAGCAAGACAGAGGTAGAATTTGAACATACACAGCCTCTCTGCTCCCTCCCTCTGCCCCGTAACCCCTCCCACTCGTTCGTAACGCCTCCCCTCAAAGGAGCCTCATGTGCGTTCATGAGTTCGCCTGTCAACTGAACTGAGCTACTGATCGATGTGTGATTCACAGGTAAGAAGAAACGCTGGTAATAAAAAAAAAAAACATTGAGCATTTACATGTTACTCTCAGAAATGAGTATAATTGTGCTTGGTAAGCTAAAGACGTTTGATAAATGAAAGAATTTTCCTCATAGGCTGTATATCAGCCAAGTAGGTTAGCGAGCTAACGTTAGCTAGATTACGATAGCATTACCAATATAAACAATGAAACTAGCCGCAAACATTTCCAAAGCTAGATAACCACAACAACCTGGTTGGTGCGTCTGCAGGAGATGCCCACAGATCTGGAGAAGACGTGCTGTGGCCAACAACCGGACTCTTGTGTCTCCCTGCTACCACACATGCTTACATTTTGCGCCTCGCCAGGGGGATATGGGATGACATCCGGGCCGTCGCTGACCTTCCTAATCCAGGGGAACACACCAATTTCGATATGCAGCCTATAGACAATTTGTTTTGTGGCAGTATGGAACACTTGGACATAGACACAGGTTTGTGATTCCCAGTTGCTGCGCCAGGAGAATCCATGATAAGTATCCTGATCCACATGGACAATATGTAGGTTTTGTTTACAGTTGTGTTGTGTAATTACAATAATTGCTGTTCTGCAATACTACTATGCAAGATCACTGTACTGCAATTTGGTTTATACAATATAATTTCACTGCAATTAGGATTGCTTTTGTACTGCATTTGCACATATTATGTACATTTTTTTGTATTCGTTTCATGTTTGGTTTTACTTGTAATAAATTAGGACATTTATATCTGCCTTTCATTTACAATCACAGCATAAACCACACACACAATACTCCCAACATGATTTCAGTAAATCTAACTATGCATGAAAGATGACATTTCAGGACATGGTATAGGATCTTATTTTTAATTCCATAATAACACTATACAAAACCGAAATTGGATGAATTTGTCATACAAAAAAAAAATAAAATTCTAAAACAGTAATATTTACAGTGCCAGGTAAGAATGAATAATGAATTTGAGTGTGCAAAGATAGACACAAGGTGTGGCCTCCAAAGCTGGGTCAGTGTTCAGTAGGGTCAGGTAGGACTGGCTGTGCAGGCGGCCTCCATCTTGTGCAGGAACAATCTTGTGCGGTGGTGGACCTTGCCCTT
Organism: Centroberyx affinis; assembly: GCF_046629955.1. Lineage (NCBI taxonomy): Eukaryota > Metazoa > Chordata > Actinopteri > Beryciformes > Berycidae > Centroberyx > Centroberyx affinis. The sequence goes on along the minus strand of NW_027282968.1, from coordinate 11,635 downwards.
TTGAAAGAATATCACAATTAGATATCTGACAGCAGCATTTCACTGAGAGGGTTTTGATCTCTGAAATGTGAACTTACAGTATTCATGGTGTTAAAAAAAATAATGGTATGACATCAAATTACAGAAAAGTACATATCATTACAAACATGGGCACTAACATATGTAAGCATAGTTTCCAAAGCTATGTAAGAAGACATGCAATGCAGTGGTAGGGCTAGCAAAGCTTAGCCTGCCAGCAAGTTATGTTCACCTGTCAGAGAGTCTCTGAAGGGAAGTGAAGGGAAGCAGGAGGCGCAGCCATGGTCTGCAATCCAGGTTTCCAGGGAGTGGATGTTATTAGGCGATCTTTCTTGTAACTGCAAAAAATACGTAGCTTGTTAAAAAAACAAACTCTAAAGCATCGTAACGGCAGGTGTTTTACTGTAACCTAAATTAGTTTCCTTGAAATTACAATTGTGCTAAGTGAGCTAGATCTATATCGCTACCTAGACACAGGATGGCGGTAGCATCCCAGCTAATAATCACCTCTATATGAATGATCGCAGTATCGAAGGCATTATTCATGTAGAGGCCAAATTCGGAGTTCCCAGTAATGACTACCATGCAAAATAGTATAAAACACCAGGCTGTACTGTTACAACTGTAACAGCAGGAACCTTCAGACAGCAACATTCACCAGCTAACATTACCTCCTCTAGCTTCAGGCTGAATGAATGTAGCTTGGAAAGTTATTGGAATCTCAGCAGTTTCCCACAGCGAATATTCGAAGCTTCGGCCACAGCGGGGAGGGGGGGGGGGGTATATTTGAATATACCCGACAAAGTTCACACATAGTCACAATTCAATTAATAGCCCGAGAGAGAGAGAGATGGTCGAGCGAGCTAGAGAGAGAGAGAGAGAGATGGTCGAGCGAGCTAGAAAGTGAATGAAGAGAGGGAGCGGTAGTAGCGAGAAAGCCGGTGAATCAGAGAAATAAAACTTTATTTTCTGATTGTTTCACAGCGGTTACGTTCTAAAGCACAGAGAGAGAGAGAGAGAGAGAGAGAGAGAGAGAGCCCTGTATCAAAATACCGGTAGCCTACCTTAGAAAAAAGATTTTTTTTAAAAAGATCAACGGAGAAATGTCTTGCTGCTGCTTCTCCTGAGTTTTGTTCAGCAAATTTGACAACTGACAGCTTGAATTTCAGGTCGTACTTTTTTCTCTGTGCCGCCATGGCGACCAGCAAATGTGACTGACATTTGAATGCAAGTTAAAAGAAACAAAACTGCTTTGCAGCGTCAATGGCAACCGTCTTACGGATTACATATAAAATTACATTTAAAAAAACGAATATCCGAATCCCAAAATTGAAAACCGAATACCTACCCAGCGAACGAATATCCGAATAGTTGAATATTCGGGTCCAGCTCTACTATATTGACTAGCTGTTACATAACTAGCACAGCTGCTTACCTATTACAACGTACTGTTTACATTAAAAATGGAGCACGGTCACTCATAAAGCGAAAACCAATGCTACTGTGCTGATGAACTGTGCTACCGGGCTACTTGCTAACTCAAAGCCGTTCCATACACTTGCGCCCGTTTATGCAGTGTCCACTTATTACAACCAAAGTACATAAGTCACACCACAAGATAAAATAGCTAGATAATATAGCAAAATAACATAACTAGTTACCTGTCCAGAAGAAATTCAGCAAGCTGGGCGTCTGTCTTCAAAACTTTCTCCGCTATCGTTGAACTTGTAGCTTAGCACGTGGGCTTTTAAGCAGCGGCTGGGAACGCGCATGAGAGGCAGCAACACCCACCCCGGAAGAGCTCTCCTGATTGGTTGAGGCTTACCGTGAGCTGTGAGATTTTAGCCAATGGCTGTGCTTTTGGCGATTCGGAACACAGAGGCCTGATTTTCTCTCAGACCGCTTGAATTATAGATAGAGGGAGGTATACGACATAATGATATGACATTTTGGCCAAATAACAGTAAAATAAAGTTGCATACCCTAGCTTTAACTGGTAAAACTTTATGTGTGGTACATTGGGATTGGCCTGAAAGACTAACTGTGATCCATCCAGGAAGCTGTAATGCTTCATTTTCATGGTCAGTGGGCTGATAAGAATCTCTGACTGACAGAATGTGACATGAGGTCATGAGAGAAAATTTGTTTACAATGCAAAGTCTAGGATGTGTTGATGCAGTTGATGCAGAAAAATTTGACTTGGTCTTTAAAGTTTTGTGAATTCATCAGTCGGGGGATTGAATGACTGGTTGTTTTGTAGTTTGGTTGGTTGATTGGGAAAAATTGCCCACATGTATAACTCTACAACAGTAACTCAATGCAAAAAATAATGCCAATACAAAAACAAAACATTCAACTTTAATTGTCATCATCACAACCTTTTTCTCCTCAAACGTAAAGTCTTTGTCTCCACACATTATTGATCGTGGAGCCCAACCAACCAATACACAGAATAACACTTAGAGCTACACAACTTCCAGTAGAGACTGGCTAGGCAGGATTCCTCACAGTTTGTTTCTTAACTGGACATTTCCAAGAAGGAGCTTCCTTCTGTTTATCCTATATCATTCTGTTCTACAATTGATTGTTGATCAGTTAGATGTAGTGAGGCTCATTCTCTGTCCTTTCAGACATGCTTGTGACAAAGGGCTATAGAAATAAACAAACTTGAAGTTGAATTTGATTCAGCTCTTTGCCCACCATACCAGCCAACCATATTTTGAGAAGAACTGAACCACCAAACAAAGGTCAGTTACCTGCCAAAGTGCCTGGCAGGTAAACAATAACCTACAGCCACAGCAAAAATGTTTAGCTGATGGATTGTATTAATTTCTCACCCTGTGCTGTCCCTAATTTGACAACAACATAAATATTCAAATTAAAATTATATTTAGATTAGATCAGATTAGAGCTGCGTGCTAAAGCAGCAGAGATAGACCGTAAGGAGAAAGAGGAAGTCGATTCCTTAGAGCTGTTTGAGGACGGCCTCCTGGAATCAACTACCACTTGTTGATCCCTGAAAGAGTTTCCCACGGGAGTATGACAGCCTGCCACAAAATGGCTCCTTGTTTCCTGCAAACTACACAAAATGGCTTCCTCCCCTCTGCCAGCTTACCCTGCACATCATAAGTCATAACCAACAGATTTTTGTCTGCATTCTGCTGCACTGTGCTGTGAGGAATACAAAGAGTCTTTGTGCACATTCCTCTTGCTAGAGTTAGATTTAGACCAAACTTTACTTCTGCATAAAACTATCAGCAGAGCTTTGGGAAAGTTTGACCAACAAAATAGGGTGGAGTAGTTTACTAAAGTATGGCATAGTAAGTTTTTTTACTCTACATTGTATAATTGCAGGACCAACTGTCAAGTTGAAATAGAGGTGACTTTCCACATTTGACCATAGCACAAGAGAAGCTGATAGCCCTGAGGTCATTCACTATCAGGGTTTCTAGTGGATAAGTTTGATATTAACTCAAACTAGGGGACCTAAAGAAACAATAAATATTAAATAATATATATTTGTTGTTACTTCAGAAGAGGATAAGTTATTGCCATGTTGGTTTATATTTGTTGCATATTTGTTTCTCTTCTTTGCCAAACCCAAATGCTGCCCTGAGTAGTATATTGTACATTAAATAAAAAATACTTACGAGGCTTAGAAAGTTTGCTGGCCATGTTTGTCTTGTAAAGGCAGTTGCTCTGTGATGTCGTGTCAGTGTGGATGTCTTGCTGCTGAATAGTTTAATTTTCACTGTATCTTTTTATTATAACCTCCTTCTAGTTCCCTCCCCTAAAACAAGCCCCTGTGACCAGACCAGTAGGAGGACTGAGCTGGACTGCCCAGTTAGTTTGCTCTGATGCAAATTAATGGTGTGTTACAGCTCTGTTGTCTATGAAGGCCCAGCCCACACTGTGAGGAAGACCAGAAATAGAAGAGCAGACAGACAGAATCTAAGTGAGAATCTAACAGAATTTAAGTGATAAAAAGTTATGAAAAAGCACAAAATCAAAACAAAATAAGATGTAAAAGTAAATACACTAATGTCAGCCTTAACTTTTTGTAATCATCTTTATTTTATTAATTTCCCATAATATCATTTTTTTATTTTCCTATCACCAAGGATGGCTGAATAATGATGTCACCTTTCCAGCAAAGCTTAACATAGAGGTTTATAAAGAAGTGGGCGTGGTGTTCAGCGACTTGCAGACGTTGGTTTGGGGGCGGGGCTATAAAGGCTTGTTTTCCACTTCTATGAGCTCAACTCACTATAGATTTTAATAAGGACAGTTTGTGTTAAGTCTAGCCAGAAGGGAAGCTCATACCAGAACCTAAATAAATGAAGAGCTTGTCTCTGTGGATGGCTGTAGTTCCTCCAGATGTCCAGCAGAGTGTGATCACCTGATCATTACCATAAAAAAAACATTCCCTTTTACTTTTCCTCTATTTTAATTGCAATTGTTTAATAATTTAAATTGCTTTCAAATACTAGTTCACACCTAAAATACCTTAATCCCAAGTGGAATGCATTAGGCTGCAGGGCTTGGTAGGTTACTTTAAAAATGTTTTCCATCACAGTTACGAGTTACCTCATCAAAACTAATCAGTAACATAATCCCAGTCACCCGAGCCATGGACTGTTCCAGCTGCTGCCGTCTTGCAAACGGTACCGCAGCCTCAAGGCCCGGACCAGCAGGCTCCGGGACAGCTTCTTTCACCAGGCCACCAGGCTTATGAACAATGGACATTAACTGCCTGTTGCCTGACTGTGTCATGGGACCGGCTGTCCCATTTCCTGCCTCACCTCCTGACCTGCCTCTCTCCCTTCATTCTTCACTCCCCAGTCCTGCCATTCTCCATCTGTCCACCAGATGTCCTCAGACTTCCCCTCTTCACCTGTGCTTCTCCTCCTGCTTCCACCACACCTGTCTTCCGTCAGCCCATTAGCCCTGTTACCTTGTTCCCCCTTCACCAGCCTGCCTTCCACCAATCACCTCCCGGACTCTCCCCTACCAGCCAGCTGTCCCTCATGTGTAATCAGTCTGTTTGTATATCTTGTCTCTGTTCCTTGTAGTCCTTGCGAGTTCATTGTCTTCTGTTACCTGTTGTGTTTAGCTCTGTCTTGTGTTTCCTGTTGTGTGTACCATGCGGAGATCTGTCTAGTTACCGGCCAGGTTTGGTTTTTGTTTTTCCTTTTACCTGTCGGCCTGTTTTGGTTTTTTCCCTTTTTGGATTTCCTGATTTGTACTTCTGCCTTGGCTTTTTTTTTCATTAAAACTCTTGCTTGTAACAAGTCCTCTCGCTGCCAGTCTTTGCATTTGGGTCCTAGTCTCTGCTCCACTGACAGACTGCCTGTCTCACATACAGACACGCCCAAATCAAGAACTCTGAACTCCGAACTGTACATATACCAAAGGTATTTGGATGCTTGGTATGATAGATTGTGTAGCTGTGTTTATACAGAAATGAATAAATGTGTTAAGAGGAAAGGTTGTAGCCATAAAGGTTTTAGAATATCTTACAAACCTTACTGGAATCGAGATTTGCAGACTTTGTGGGACAATTTAAGAACAGCAGAGAAACAGTTTCTAAGTTGTAAAAATAAAAACCTGAGGGAAGGGCTGAAGATAGAATTTAAGAAAAGACAAACCAAATTTGACAAGAGGTTACGCACTGTGAAACGTAACTTTAATAGAGGTCTCTCATTGCATATTGATCACTTACAAACTCATAATCCCCAACAGTTCTGGAATGAAATTAATAGACTGGGTCCCAGAAAATCTAGGGAAATTCCCATGGAGGTAAAACTAGAGAATGGTGAATGTAACTCTGTTTTAGGGGTTGTATTACACAAGTGGGAAAAGGACTTTGCGGATTTGTTTTCTGGCTGCAACAATTCATTTGACAAAGTTTTTTTGAAGGAAATAACTAGTTTAAAAGAGGTAATGGAAACTGAAATGAAGGCAGATGTAAATAATTGTAATATGTTTTTGAATGCAATTTTTTCTATTGAAGAGGTAAAAAAGGTAATAGATAAATGCAAACTGAAAAAAGCTACTGGATTTGACGAAATTTCCAATGAAGTGTTAAAGTCGCCGAGGTTATTTAATGTGTTATTTGAGTTGTTTCGGTCTTGTTTTGACAGTGGCATTATTCCTGCACAGTGGCACGAGAGCATTATTAAACCTATCCCTAAATCTTCAAAAAATGATCCCAAGCTACCACTCAGCTATAGGGGCATAAGTCTTATTAGCTGTGTATATAAATTGTATTCCTCACTTTTAAATTGCAGACTTGTAGACCACCTTGAGAGGACAGGTTTGCTTGTGGATGAGCAAAATGGATTTAGAAAAGCCAGAGCATGTATTGATCATATATATGCAGTCTCTTCCATTATACGTGCAAGAATTGAGGAGAATAGGTCTACATTTGTTTGTTTTATTGATTTCAAGAAGGCTTTTGACTGGATTAATAGGGAACTTCTTCAATATAAGTTGTTAAATTCTGGAGTCAATGGGAAGTTTTATTATACCATTAAGTCTCTTTTTCAAGCACCTGTTGCCCGTGTTCAGGTTAATGAATACACAACTGGATGGTTTTCCCAACAGTTTGGTGTGAGGCAGGGAGATGTTTTGTCTCCAACACTGTTTTCTATGTATGTCAATGATTTAGCTCTTCAAATTAAAGCTTCCAGCTTGGGAGTTAAAGTTGATGATCAGATAGTGGGCATATTATTATATGCGGATGACATAGTCTTACTTGCTGAACATGAAAAAGATCTGCAGATTATGATGAACATTGTTGCGGAATGGTGCTGGAAATGGAGACTAATGGTGAATCAAGACAAGACACAAATAGTACATTTTAGACAAAAATCAAGGGAGAGAAGTTCAGTTGTTCTTAATTTTGGTTCAATAGTGCTGTCATATACTGATCAGTATAAATATCTTGGCTTGACGCTGGACGAGCACATGACATTTAAAGAAGCTGTCAGTGTTCTAGCTCAGTCAGCGGGTAGAGCACTGGGATCTGTTCTGAACAAGGTTAAACATTGTGGTAATCTGGGATTTCATACTTATACACAACTCTATAATTCGTGTGTGTGTCCTGTGTCTGACTAGGTTTCTGGTGTTTGGGGTTTCCGTGAACATACAAGTTGCAACACTGTGCATCACAGAGCTATTCGATCTTTTTTGGGAGTCCATAAATTTACTTCAGTTTTGGCCATTAGTGGAGATATGGGATGGGAATCTCCAAACATCAGACATATAGGTCAAATGCTTCGGCTTTGGAATAGACTTGTGAAGATGTCTGACCAGAGACTCACTAAAAAGATATTTAACTGGGATATTTCGCATGGTCATCCCTGGGCCAATGAGTTGAAATCCTTATTTTATTTGAACGATTTGTCAGGTTACTTTGCGATATCCAGGAGATTAGGAGTAAAATGTTTCTCATGTATAAAGAAAAATGGTCTGTTGATATATGGTATAAACAAAAACTACGAACTTACTGTCTCATAAAGAGTAACTACAGTGTAGAACCTGATGTGAAGTATAATTTAAACAGAAGACAAAGAGCCTTATGTGCACAGTTACGTTCAGGAACATTACCATTAGCCCTAGAGACCGGCAGGTTTAATGCCACTGCAGAGGAGGACAGATTTTGTTTGCTATGTGAGTTAGGTGAAATTGAGAACGAGGTTCATTTTTTGTTTTACTGTCCTGTCTACGAGGACATAAGGGATGTACTTTTTAGTAAAATGCCCTCTATTTATGTTGATTTCTTTGGGTTGGATGATTACGAAAAACTTGAGTTGTGTTTCAAGAAGGGAATCTTTTGTGTAGCAGATTTTATTTGTCAAGCTTGGGAGAGAAGGCAGAATATTTTGTTTAAGACCGAGTTGTATAATAAGCTGTATAATAAGCTGTATAATAAGCGGTAATCTTGTTATAAGAAATGTTTTGAAATGTATAGCCGCTGCAACGGTAACTTTGGTGTCTTGTAAGCCCATGAGGGTTGGGCACTTTGTGTGCATGACATGAAAATAAAAGAAAATCAATCAATCAATCAATCATATACACATCCTACACACACAAGCACCTGACACTTTATGCTTACTCCACACATACACATGCACCCGGCACTTTATACCCACACATACATATACATACACACATGGTGTATGCACTGTGCGATATTGTGCTGCAAGGCTCTTTTATATAGAAGAGCAAAGAAGTGCAATTGTTACTGTGTTTACTTACTTGTACTTATTTTTGCTCCACTTATTTTATTTCTATTTTATGCTTACTTATTTGAGCTCCATTATTTACTTATTCTTTGTTTACTTATTTACTACTACATATAATTTCACTGCTAACCTAAGATTTTTACTCTCTTGTACTTGTATAATGAGATGTAACAATAAAGGATTGTGAATCTTGAATCCAAGGGATTACACAGAATCAATAATGTAGCCTATTGTGATTATGTAGTTACTTTCAGATTATTTACACATGTGAGATATAAAAGTACACATAAGAAGAAGTGGAAAATTACAATGTTCAGGAAATTTAATTTAGAGATTGAATACAAACTTACAATTCCATAAAGGTGTAGAAGAACTGCCATTATTTAAATGGATTTCTGAGTCATTTAATAATTTTTCTCAAGTAACTGTAGTCAGTATACATAATTTTTTTTTAGGTATGGTAATGGAACACAGTTACATTTTACAATGTGTTTGAGTTTATTTATAATGCCTTTTATTCAAACATTCTCAATTTTGCTTTAAACATTTTCAGTACAAAGTGATACACCCCATCCAGCCAAAACTGAAATTGTAATTCAAAGCTTGTGAAAATCATTTCATCCATTGTACCTTCACCAAACAGTGATTTAGATTAGTAATAATTTATTCATGCAATCCCCTCCATCTTGATAGATAGTATATGGATCCCAACGTTAACACACCTCCTGCCATCAACAACAGACTTTTCCTGCAGAAAAAGACCCTTCCTACTCTTCTTACCCCTACTCAGGATGAGACATCCTCATTCAGCTCCCTCTCCCTCTCGTCTGGTGATGCCCTGATAGCTGGAGCCACAGGTGATCTCCCTGACCCACTGAAGAACCCCTGAAGAAATTGAATCACCCGGGAAATCAGTGTAGACCACTTTGACTGGGAAGAGCTTCTTACATAATATGGGTGTTTTCCCTCTCTGCTGAACTCTATTTTCTCAAGGAGCTCTCTGACCTGATCAGTGTTTCCTGCCTCTTTGTTGTTGAACACATGATAACGCCCGCCACATTTCTGAAGCAGCTTCTGTAGGTTCTCGTCTTCCCTGATGAACCGATCTATGTCGGTGTCTCCCAGTCTGTCTCCGTACGTGAAGAGCACCGTGGTGTAACGTCTGACTGCAGGACACAGCATCTTCTCCAGTGTCTCCATCCCTTTCTGCTCTTGCTGGGTGAAGCGTCCCAGCTGGTGGGTGAGGAGGAAGGCATGGGGACCCGGAGCGCTCAGCTGCAGGGCTTCTTCCAGCTCCGCCCTCACCTGCTCTTCAGACAGCTGGCTGCTGCAGAGCCCAGGGGTGTCCACCACGGTCACTCTGCGCTCCAACACATCACCCTCTCTCTTCTCACTGCGCAGCGTCACCGGACTGAAACTTAAACTAGAGGCAAACTCCTTCTTTCCCAGGATGGTGTTTCCTGCTGCACTCTTCCCCACTTTTTCCTGACCTACCAGCACCAGTCTCAGGTCAGTGCTGAGGTCAGACTCTGAAAACAAGAGAGGTTATATGTGGGAGTGGGTTTGCAAGAGAAAACAAAAAGTGCAAGTGAAGGAAAGATGAAGTAAATATTTCCAAAGTATTATTGTGAAAATATTATTAAGACACAATGTAATAGCACCACAACACAAGACTGGTTCAAACACCATACACAGGAACAAATAAAGAACAAATTAAGGGAGTCATTTCATGTAATACCAAAGGAGTGATATACAAGCTCACATGCCCATGTGGGAAAGCCTGCATAGGAAAAACATCAAGAGAACTGAAACAAAGAATAGCAGAACATAAGAGTATCATACTTAGCAGCACATTTTAAGAAACTAACCCCATCCAATAGGTCTATGTTCTCTGAATTATATTGGTATTGAAAAAAACATTGTCCAAAAGAGGAGATAAAAGACTTCTAAGAAGGAAGACATTTTGGATTTCACATCTAAAAACATTGAGTCCCCATGGTTTGAATGCTGAATTTGATTTGAGGCCAATGATAATAATAATTCTAATAATGTCCTAAGTGGTGACCTCATAATGAAGAGGATTTTGGAATATATGCGTACATTTCTATTGAGGATTTGCAGAATGGGATTAAGAATTTCATTATGATATAACTATGTTTTTTTTTATAAATTGTAAATATGTTGTATAATAATGGGCTTGACACACATTATCTCTCAGCATATTGGTATTTATTAACACAATGAGCACAAGCATAGAAAGAATACAATGGAATACATGAACCAGAATGTTGGCCAAGTTGTCACTGTGTGTTCACGCTGCGATCACAATTACAAATCACCAGAGGTCCATTCACTTCCTACAGAGCTGAGTGACCAGGGAAAGTTGTTTGGACGCTTTACAAGCTTGTCATCACAGCTGAACTTTTCATGGTCATTGGCTAACAGACAATCAAATTTGCGTCCTTCCTTGTTGCCCTACTGATGTGATTTTGTTTCATGAACAATGGTTTTGGCTGAGAAGTGCAAAATGGAGGAGATATTGATTTCAGGCAGCCGTTATTCTCAGTTAGGGCGCCCTGCTGGCTCAACCGGTAGTGTGTGTACCATTTAGGCATTAAGTCCTAATCGCAGCGGGACGGGTTTGAATCCGGCCTGCGCCCTTTGCTGCATGTTGTCCCCTCTCTCTGCCTGTTGTTTCCTGTGTGTCTCTACTGTAACTGTCGAATATAGCAGCGCCCAAAAAAGAATCTTAAAAAAAGCAATTCTCAGTTCTCTTTACAACTTTTATCTGAAAGACATCAGGAATAAACGTCTCAAAAACAAGGCTTGGAGAACGGCTGCCTCGATCATTGAGGTCGATGATTAGCTCTGAAGTAATTTTGCTGATTTTGTTTTTTTGTTTTTTTTTTATTAAAGCCAGCTAGATATGTTAACTTGTTGAAAAATCTACGCAAAAAAGATATGATTTGCCTGTACAAAACTTTGTAGCTCCTGACAGCGAGATAAATGCAATCAGAGCCTCTGGCCCACAGTCAGTCAGAATAGAGCGACCCATCAACCAATTCACTGGCAATGTGAACAAGCTATTGGTAATCTATTTTCTGCGAAAAGGCACAAATCAAGCCAAACAAAATAAAGTACAATAAAATACAATCTGCAAATTTTATTGGCCTCATCATCTCAAACTAATTATTCAGACTGGAAATATTGAAAATTCACTGTGTAATGCATTTCTCATGAACTTTCAACGAGCTTGCTGCACCAACAGCTCCCCCTACCACAGCTCCCACTGCAACTCCCACTGGACCACCAACAATTCCAACAATTGCTCCAACTTCAGCTCCAGCTCCAGCCATCATCAAAGTAAC
>NW_027282967.1:0-9558 GCF_046629955.1 Centroberyx affinis | reverse complement strand
TACATTTTCTTTAAATCGCAATTGTAATATTTTGTCAAATACCTGCAATTTGATTTTTTGTCAATAGTTTTCAGACTTTCAAACTCACTTTTTGGAGCAAAATCTCAAGTTTAAAGACTGAGAGAGAAACAGTAGGAAGGATAGAAAAGAGAAAGAAGATAAATCTTGGAGACGACGAGTGATGGGCATTTAGTTTTTGTATTGGCACACACACACACACACACACACACACACACACACACACACACACACACACTAACCTCTGGGAGAGGAAGTTAGTGTTTAACCCGCTCCTCAGTCAAGCATGCTGGGAGCAGATACTCCAACTGCTCCTGTGTGTGTGTGTGTGTGTGTGTGTGTGTGTGTGTGTGTGTGTGTCTGTATTTGAGGGTAATGGCTGGGGGGATGGGGGGGGGGGGGGGTTAAAGTCATCTTCCCACTTCCTGTGTAACCTCCTCTAGACAGCAACCATCTCAACCCCACTACACACACACACACACACACACTGAACAACGCCCAGTCATTTATCAGTGATGTCCAGCCTCCACCATGAGAGCCAACGGTCCCTGCCTGCAGTGTGTGTGTGTGTGTGTGTGTGTGTGTGTGTGTGTGTGTGTGTGTGTGTGTTCAGTCTCACTAATAGGTACCCAGGCTGTGTGGAGTAGAAGTGATGCTGTTTTTTCCGTCTGATACTTCACTCTGTTACAGTCAGTTCAAACGCTGCAAACTGGCCTGATTGGATGGATTTTAAGGTGAGGGGAGCCAATCAGGACCAAGTACAGGTGTGATGCGTGTGTGTGTGTGTGTGTGTGTGTGTACCTGTGCATGTTTCCGTTGGTGGTGAAGGTCTGTCCACAGATGTTACACTTGTAGGGCCGCTCGCCGCTGTGGACCAGCATGTGGCGGTCCAGAGAGGAGGCGGAGCTTAGAGACTTCCCACAGATACTGCAGGAGTGATCCGTCGCTCCGGTGTCAGCGTTATGCTGCGGAGAGAGGGGGGGGGGGGGGGGGGGAGAGAGAGAGAGAGAGAGAGAGAGAGAGAGAGAGAGAGAGAGAGAGAGGGAGAGGGGGAGAGAGAGAGATGATGAGGCTTGTGATGCTACATGGTGAGATACATTAAGTAAATAGTAGAGAAGCAGTAGTAGCAGTATTAGTAGTAGTAGTAGCAGCAGCAGTAGTAGTACTATTAGAAGTAGTATTAGTAGCAGTAGTAGCAGCAGCAGCAGTAGTAGTAGTATTAGAAGTAGTAGTAGTAGCAGTAGTAGTAGTAGTATTAGAAGTAGTAGTAGTATTAGAAGTAGTAGTAGTAGCAGTAGTAGCAGCAGCAGCAGTAGTAGTAGTATTAGAAGTAGTAGTAGTAGCAGTAGTAGTAGTAGTATTAGAAGTAGTAGTAGTATTAGAAGTAGTAGTAGTAGCAGTAGTAGTAGTAGTAGCAGCAGCAGCAGCAGCAGCAGCAGCAGCAGCAGCAGTAGTAGTAGTATTAGTAGTAGTATCAGTAGTATCAGTACTCTCAGCAGTACAGCAGTACTCACCTGTCTGATGTGCATGGTCAGCTGGTGTTGGGTCATACAGTTCTTGTCACACAGTGGACAGATGTACGCTGAGCTGTCATCTTTGGTTTCCTGGAAACACACACACACACACACACACACACACACACACACACAGGTTAGGACAGGACCTAATGCTTAGAGAGTTGTGTGTGTGTGTGTCTGTTTGTGTATTTACAAAAATGTACGCAGGAAACATGTCATGGCAGCTGAGTTTTCCCCCCAGTTTTTTTCCTAAAAGGTTTTCTTGGAGGTTTTTCCTTGTTAGCTGGAGGTCTGGGTGCAGGACAGGACAGGTAGACTGTTATGTCCTGATAAAACCTGCTGTTGTGTGTCTTGTCCTGATGTTTGTTCTGTATCATTCTGTTCTATGGCTGACAGATCTATCTAGGCTCATTCTGTGTCCAGCCCATTCAGACGAGCTGTGATACAAAGAGCTGCAGAAATAAAGCTGAGCTGGAGAGCTGGAGCTTTACACTGAAATATGAAAAAAGAGCAAAACTAGATGTCATTAGGTTTTGATATGTGACAGAACTGCAGGCCTGGACCGTCTGAGTCACCTTGAGACCTGAACAACCCCTGGCTGGGCTGCTGTTGACTTAGGGGCTGATGATTAACACACAGAGAGAGAGAAAGAGAGAGAAAGAGAGAGAGAGAGAGAGAGAGAGAGAGAGAGAGAGAGAGAGAGAGAGAGAGAGAGAGAGAGAGCTGCTCTGCATGGGCCATTATGTGATGGATTGTGGGCAGAACAATCTATGCATGAGTGAATGCACGCACACACACACACGCACACACACACACACACACACACACACACACACTCACTCGTCCTCCCACACAGCTAGGAAACGGTTCTTCCTTTTCCTGTTTCGGCCACAGGAAGTGATGAGGCCGTGTGGAATGCCGCAGTGCATGATGGGAGAGGAGGGAAGAGAGGAGAGGGAATAGGAAAACACAATCCAGTGATGTGGCAGAACAGAAGAGAACCGGGGGGTGGGGGGGCAGAGCTGAATGGAACAGAGTAGAATAGAATAGAATAGAACAGAATAGAATAGAGTGGAGTGGAATAGTAGAACAGAATGAAGCAGATGAGAGTAGAGAGAGAATTAAAGGCCTGATGAGACTCGACTGGTTTCTACTGTGTGACACATCAAAGAGAGAGACATGTGACTTTGATGTGTTTTTTAATGAGACATCACAGCAAGAGAAAGGAAAAGAGGAGGAGAGAGGGAGAGAGAAAAAGAAAGAAAGAGAGAGCAACAGAAATAGATAAAGAAAGAAGTGAGAGCAAGAGAAAGAGTGAAAGAGTGAAAGAGAGAGAGGAGAGAGAAAGAGTGAAAGAGAGAGAGGAGAGAGAGAAAGAGAGGAGAGAGAAAGAGTGAAAGAGAGAGAGAGGAGAGAGAAAGAGTAAAAGAGAGAGAGGAGAGAGAAAGGGTGGAAGAATAAGAGAGAGAAAGAGAGGGGAGAGAGAAAGAGTGAAAGAGAGAGAAAGAGAGGAGAGAGAAAAGAGAGAAAGAGTGAAAGAGAGGAGAGAGTGAAAGAGAGAGAGAGGAGAGAGAAAGAGAGAGAATGAGTGAGAGAGGATAGAGAAAGAGAGGAGAGAGAAAGAGTGAAAGAGAGAGAGGAGAGAGAGAGAAAGAGTGAAAGAGAGAGATAGAGAAAGAGAAGAGAGAGAGAAAGAGTGAAAGAGAGAGAGATAAAGAAAGAGAGGACCATTTGCTGTCTCTTATTTAATGTCGGGAGAAGCGAGAGAGAGATGAATGAAGGAATAGAGAGAGAGAGACAGAGAGAGAGAGAGATGGGGGGGGCATTCCACCTGCTCCCCCCATATCTCTCCATCCATCCATCTATGCTGACACACACACACACACACACACACACACACACACACACACTGGCAGGCAGCCACATTGTTGAGTTCAGAGTGTTCTGTAACGTCCAGATGACTCCACATGTCAACCAGACACACACACACACACACACACACACACACACACACATACACATCTATCTATACACAGAAGCCCTTACAGTATCTGTACAGTCACATATCAGTCAGCCTGCATGATCACTTCTAATGACTTCATATCACTGTTTTCTCTTTCTGTTTTAATTAGTGCTTTTTAAAATATACCAATGTATCGGGGTGCTGGGGGGGGGCCCCGGTCAAAAGCACCCAATTCCACCTATGCATTTTTAACAGATGGAACTATTTATTGAGTTCATGTTTGCCATGGGTCCTAATTTAAAGTACCACACACTGTCAGGGGGGGGGGGCTCTCTGTCAGTCATTTTGAAGGAGACAGACACAGATTTCCTCATGAGCTCTGTGACCCTAAATACTGCTCTTCCTAAGGTCAGATGATGTTCAAAGTCACAAATACAATACATCATTTAATTAACTGTAACTTTCCTAAAATAATAATAATCTGTTTTTTTTTCAGATGACATTAATTCCATAACTCTGTTTTGAGAAGAAATAAGTTAACATTTTGCTATGATGGTTGTTTCTTACAGTAGTTTATTCTTGGGGTCCCCAGGGAGCCCAGTGGGTAGTCCTTGTATGTTAAATACTGTATGATGAGGGTTAAATAGTATTCAAAGTAATAATCTGTGATCTCTCTCTCTCTCTTTCTCTCTCTCTCTCTCAACAGTGATCCAGCCTATATCCAGTTCATGAGGCTTTTCCAATGGGTTTTACGTTTCCGGTTTGTTTGGAATCAACAGAAGAAGAAGAGCTGGGTAGTTAGCATGAGCAGCGATAGCCACCATGACTGAACAGACAAAGAAGAGAGAAACTCAAACTGCATCAACAGAAAAATCCAAGCTCCGCCCACACTGTTTGATTGACAGGTGATCTGTGGGAAGTGCAGTGCAGAAACACCACAGATGGAGAATAGATATGAAAAAAAAAAAAAAATCACGGATTACCACTAATGTTTCATCTGTAATGTGTCCAGTGAGGAACCTTGATTTATCCACCGACTGCTGTCTCTCTCACACACACACACACACACTCACATGCGTGCGTGCACACACACACACACACACACACACACACACACACACACACACACACACACCCCTCACTCAAGTTCAATTTCCTGCATGATGCTGCAGTATTTTACCATTACAGTATCTGCCATTGTTTCTGTCACGTACTGTGAAGTGAAGTGTGTGTGTGTGTGTGTGTGTGTGTGTGTGTGTGTGTGTGTGCGTCATGAGTGTGTGAATCATAAGAGCTGAAGTTGCTCAACACCTAGTTCCCTTGAAAAATTGTGTGTGTGTCGAGTCTAAGGTATTACTCCCTGTGTGTGTGTGTGTGTGTGTGTGTGTGTGTGTGTGTGTACCTGGTTGCGTCGTGCGTTGCGGCTGGTGGGCGCTCTGGTGGGCGTGTTGATGGTCTTGCTGGGGGAGGGGCTAAGGGCAGAGAGGAAGGCGTCGTCATGACAACAGATGATTTTAAAGTTGTTCAAGGATTTTGTATTTCTTTTTATATCAAAATCCCATTTTTTGTCTTGCTTCCTTAATGTGATGTATTTCCTGTTTGAACAGGATGTGGGGGTGGGGCTTAAAGCAGGGCAGGATCATTCAAAAGTCTAAACCAATGGGAGATCAGTTTGGGAGAGAAAGGCAATTTGATTGGATGGGAGGGGCAGAGGGGCGGGACTGTTCAAAAACACCTCCTGGTACAGTGTGATGTCATCATTAAAGATGCTCTGTTTTCCAGGAAGTAAACGTAATGGGATTTTGATATAAAAACACAAAAAATGAAAATGTATTGTTAACTTGGTGTATATTATGACACAGAAAATTAACATAACATCGACCACGCCTCCTCCCGTGTCATCACCTTGGGGAGGGGCCAGACGAGGAGACTCCGCCCCCTCCTCCTCCTCCGTTAATGGTCCCGGCTGCTGACATCACCGCTGACATCATGGCGTTGATGGAGGACAGGTCTCCTCCTCCGTCGGACGCCATGGTTCCTCCTCCTCCTCCTCCTCCTCCTCGGTCTCCGTTCTGGAGCTTCTCTCCTCCTCCGCTCGCTCCCTCCATCACTCCGTTGCTCACTCCTGCCACAGGAGAGACACCGCATTACATACATTACAACACTTTACATTAAGTGTTCATTAACTAATCTTAACTAATGCATTTACTAACAGGAATTAAACATGAACAAAGATTAGTTAATGTTAAATACACAATAATCAACTGTATTAAGTAATGTTGTTATGTAATGTTATGTAATGTTTGTTAATTTGTCCAAGTTGAAACCTGTGCGTACCTTTGAGGTTGTTGTGCGTTTTCTCCTCCGTAAGCTCCGCCTCTTCCTCGTTCATCTCAGTGTTGGCTCCTCCCCCTTCTCTCTGCTCCTCCGTGGAGTTTTCCATCACTGCTGAACAAACAAACACACACACACACACACACACACACACCTTTAGCTGTGTATCCAGGAGGCACAGACACCTAACCAGAGCAGGAAACTAACTTCACCCCATTTCCTTTGCTCTCACTAGACCTGAAAGACCGTCACACCAAACTCCATTCAAAAATCTAGCAGTTTAACGTTTCCTGGCTTATCGGCAAACGCACACACCCCGTAGAACAAAACTCAAGACCATTTCTGAATCACTAGACCCCACTGGAAAATTCGGCATATATGTGATTCACCAAGCAGCACTTATTTAAATAAAATCTAAACTTGCACGCTGTACTTTGGAGGAAGACGACTGCAGGAATAACAGGCAAACCAATTGAAATGTTGAAATGTGACTGAAGTAAGTGCTGCTCGGTGTAGCTGTGGATGTTTGCCGAACTGAAGCGTGGATCCTAATGATTTGTTACGAGTCATAAATTCTGTTCTACCAGGTAGGTAATTAAAATACAGATGAAGACGTGAATTGAGGCAGCAGAAGAAGAAGCAGGCAGGGCACTGTGAGGTTAAAGGGAAGACAGCAGCGGTGACCTTGGATCTATAAGAGAGCGAGAGGAGCCTGGCCCAGAGCCGACTGGACCAGAGGGGACGCATGTAGTATGGTTTATAGAGCTCACACCTGTCTCTGCTGGGGGGCGAGAGACACAGAGACAGACAGGAGAGAGAGAGAGAGAGAGAGGGGGAGAGAGAGAGAGAGAGAGAGAGAGAGAGAGAGAGAGAGAGAGAGAGAGAGAGAGAGAGAGAGGGGAGAGAGAGGGGGGGAGACAGAGAGGGAGAGAGGGGGGGAGAGAGAGAAAGAGGGAGAGACAGAGACAGAGAGAGAGAGACAGAGAGACAGAGAGAGAGAGAGAGACAGAGAGAGAGAGTGAGAGAGAGAGAGAGAGAGACACAGAGAGAGACAGTGAGAGACAGAGAGAGAGAGTGAGAGAGAGAGAGAGGGGAGAGGAGAGGAGAGGAGGAAAGGAGGAGAGGCGGAGAGAGGAGAGGAAAGGAGGAGAGGAGAGGAGGAGAGAGAAGGGGAGAGGAGAGGAGAGGAGAGGAAAGGAGGAGAGGATGAGAGGAAATGAGCAGAGGAGAGGAGAGGAAAGGAGGAGAGGAGAGGAGAGGAGAAAAGGAGAGGAGAGGAGAGGAGGAGAGGAGAGGAAAGGAGGAGAGGATGAGAGGAAAGGAGGAGAGGAGGAGAGAGGAGAGGAAAGGAGGAGAGGATGAGAGGAAAGGAGGAGAGGAGGAGGGAGGAGAGGAGAGGAGAGGAGAGGAAAGGAGGAGAGGAGGAGAGAGGAGGAGGAGGAACAAGGAGAAAAAGTCTTTTTCAGAGAGAAGAAGAAGAGAGGAAGGTAATGACTGTTTCCTGTTTGGCAGCCCCCACAGGAAGTCACTCTCCAGAGCCACTTCCTCCTCCTCTGGCTCCGAGTGTGTATGTGTGTGTGTGTGTGTGTGTGTGTGTGTGTGTGTGTGTGTGTGTGTGTGTGTGTGTGTGTGTGCGTGCAAGTGTGTTTCACATTCCAAGTCCGTTGAAAAAAAAAAAAAAGAGCGAGGCGAGGGGGGGAAGCAGTGGATGTGGAGAGAGAGACAGAAAGATGGGATTTGATACAAAGATCAACACAGTTACAAAGAGACAGAGCAGAAAAACAGGAGAAGAAGAAAACAAGATGCAGCAGTAAAAGATGAAGAGAATGAAGGAGAAAGAAAGAACATCTAAAAACTATTGGAACAGTTAATTAGTGAAACGCTCTGTATCCATCAAATCCACTACCTGAAGTTCAAATATCATTTCTAAATATATTAACAAACCAGAATTCAGTAAAATAAAATCAGAACATCTGCAGGTTTCAGAAAAACATTTTAAAGCTGCCTTTCAATTTAAGATCGATTTAAAAGCCAAAATACAGAAACCAAGCAGTCTGATTCTGACTGAAAGTGGAAGATATTAAACTATAAACAGGCAGAATAACTGAAAGCCAAGGGTGGAAGAAGTACTGAGATCTTTTACTTCAGTAAAAGTAGCAATACAACAATGTAAAGATACTCCATTACAAGTAAAAGTCCTGCATTCAAAATCTTACTGAAGTAAAAGTACATAAGTATTGGCAGCAAAATGTACTTAGAGTATCAAAGTAAACGTACTCATTATGCAAACTGTCCCCATTTAGAGAGTTATATTTTTCATAAATTATTGGAATATTAATACTGATTTATTGACATACATGTACATGTAAGCAGCATTTTAAAGTTGTCAACGTGAAGCTAATCTTAACAATTTAGCTATACTTTTGGGTAGTCTAATCTATAAAAATGTATTTTATAGTTATTTTATAAAGATGATCAAATGTTTTAAATATAAAATATTGATCTGAAAAGTAACTAGTAACTATAGCTGTGAAATAAATGTAATGGAGTAAAAAGTACAATATTTCCCTCTGAAATGTAGTGGAGTATAAGTACAAAGTAGCATAAAATGGAAATACTCAAGTAAAGTACAAGTACCTCAAAATTGTACTTAAGTACAGTACTTGAGTAAATGTACTTAGTTACTTTCCACCTCTGCTGAAAACTAGATGGTGAAACTGTCTTTTTGTCAACCAAGACCTTACTACTTCTTATTTATATTTTTTTCATTAGCATTTTATTATTTATTATTGTTTATACATACTTATATATATATACATATATATATATATAGTACATGATTGACACAACATGCCTTTACAGAACCACACAATTATTTACATTCTGTTTTATTGCTTTTTTTTTGTTTTTATTGCTTTTTTTTTTTTTTACCAATGCTGCAATGTCCTGATAAAGTTTCATCTAATCTAAATCATTATTTTCATTTTATCTTTTTATAATTTATATTAATTTTGTGCTTTTCATATATATATACTTTTTTTATCAAGAGTGTTACTTTTCTTTTTTTCATAGAATAAATCACACATGCAAAATAAACTGCATTTTTAGGAATGACATCAGCATCTTTTCTATTTATTAATCTCACTTACAGTTTGAATTAACTGGAACAAACAAACGAGCTGAAAGATAAACAGGAGAAGAAGAAGAAACTAGAGAATGAAAAAGGAGGAGAGAAAGAAAGGAGGAAGAGAGGATGACAGGAGCTGAGAGTGACTGCTGACAACTGGCAGTGTGTGTGTGTGTGTGTGTGTGTGTGTGTGTGTGTGTGTGTGTCCAGTGACCTCTCAGTGTATCACTAGTCTGACACGACAAACTGTAACATGGCTGTGGCAGGTGCACCGACACACACACACACACACACACACACACACACACACACACACACACACACACACACAGAGCTGAAGCTGAGCCACGGATTGGTTTTTACATTAGCCTAGCATCATTCGTCTTCCGCTCACACACACACACACACACACACACACACACACACACACACACACACACACACACACACACACACACACACACACTCGTGCGCTGTGATTGGCTGATGAAGTGCTGCAGCAGCACTTTTTACAGCCTGCTAAAACGAACGGCAACAGATGGCTGAAGAAGAGAGAGAGGAGGAGGAGAGGAGGGGGATGAAGGAGGGAGGGAAGGAGG
>NW_027282966.1:0-15839 GCF_046629955.1 Centroberyx affinis | reverse complement strand
TAAATATGTGGTGCCTGACATTAATATGAAATGTATGTCTTACCCTCTCCTGTATCTCATCAAGGAAAGTGAGGGAGTCGACAAATCCGGTGGTGGCAGAGGGGATGAACTCCAGTTTCAACTGGGCGTCCTGAGCCTCAGCGATGATGGCATCCAGCTTCCTCTTGGCCAGCAGGGGTAGCATCTCATTGATGACCTGGAGTGGAGAACACAGCAGGGAGGTTAAGGTTTACACCACACATATGCTGACTTGTTGTGTTGAGCAAGTTGTTCAAATAATATTTGAGAGGCATATCACCACTTATTCATAAACCTATTTTGTCAAGGGTGTAATTGATTCCCACACCCCCTAAAATTCCTGCTATGGTCTTTAGTTTATTAAATATTTGGTTGTACTGGAAACTATATTTTCCAACAATATTCCTCATTGAGGCTTTGGACCTTGCTTATATTTTCATTTCAGTGAACTTTAATTAACACAGAAAGGCTCTAGGTAAGATCATTTGGTGGGTAATTTTACAGTCAAAAACTCTCCATAATTCTTAAACCAAAACAAGGTTGTGTAATTCTAATGTTTTGGGATATGTGTGTGAAATACATAAAATATTTCTGCTTTGGTTTTTGGTGAATTGCCCCTTTAATATGCATACTGATTTAAAACTAATGATGTGTTACTGCAAACCGCAAACTTCTATTGAATATGTGTGTATGTATTTGTGTGTGTGTGGATGTGTTGTCCTGACCTCCAGACAGCGGAGAGGGGAAGATATGAGCTTGTCTTTGAGCTGTGTGGTGTCCACCAGCAGTAAGCCAAGGTGTCTCTTCTGTTGGATGGCCAGGGCCTCTTTACGCTCCCTGTGGTATTTCTCTAGTCTTTCGCCAAAGAAGGAAACACCTGCAGCAGGAAGCAGTCAATATGTGTTGTCTTCACTTGAAAACCAAAATATCATACTTATTAGAGCAAATATTCAACAAAGGCATGGGCCTGTTCCAAGCATGTAATAAAAAAATTGATGGTTTTGTTGTTGACAAATCTTTTTAAGTGTCTCAATTTTGTTTTCCTCTGATAAAAGACTTCTAATCAGGTTT
Source organism: Centroberyx affinis (assembly GCF_046629955.1). Taxonomy (NCBI): domain Eukaryota; kingdom Metazoa; phylum Chordata; class Actinopteri; order Beryciformes; family Berycidae; genus Centroberyx; species Centroberyx affinis. The sequence goes on along the minus strand of NW_027282966.1, from coordinate 14,750 downwards.
ATGAAAATTATCGTGAAAAACCACAGAAATTTCTATAAACACTATTTTCAATTAGATTGCTCTTTGAGCATAGATCAGTTCAGTGGGAGTATTATAATGGTGATGATGATGTTGACTATGTCACCATGATCATGCTGTCGCAGTGCATCCAGATCCAGACTCTCATTCTCCTTGTAGAACAGTCGGAAGGGTTCGAAAGTGCGTGAGTACATGTTAGCCGAGTCAAAGGCAAACTGAAGTGATTCCTGAAGGGAAATGTTGACAGACAACAGATTAGGCTTCTACATATATAACCAGGCACCAACCACCTTCTCAAGATAGCGTTTAAATGACTGGCAGTTGCAAAATGAAAAGTTCTATGTGAGCAAACTCTGAATGGTATACATCTAGTGACCTTGATGTTTTGGATGATACTTTGAAGGTGTTTGTCATCTTCTAGCATGGATTCCAGACAGGGGCCATCTCCACATGTCTTTTCCAAATCCTGGAATTTAATACATGCACACACACACACACACACACACACACACACACACACACACACAAACAAACACGCTCTAAAGCTGACAGAACAACTTCAGTGTAAAACCTACCATACATTTTATATATATATATATTTATTTTCATTACATTTTTGGCATATCAACAAAACACACATTGAGAAATATTCTGTCAGTTTGAATGTAAACATTAGGCCTGTAATGTGGAGGTGGTGATGGTTTTTAGTACCATGTTGTTGATCATGGGCTGTGTGAATGAATTAAAACAGGGATCTGGTACGAGTTTATCAACTGATAACACCGTCTTCTGGAACCGTTCCATGATCTCTGCTACAGTCTCCTGTAAGATTGAACAAAATGTATACACGCAAACACACACAAATTCTGGTTAGGAATATGGATGGACATTAAACAAATGCTAGAGTGCTAGAGTGTAACAGCTCAGAACATCATGGCATGGAGGTGAAAGGTCACAAACCTGGAAGTTGTCCTCAGAGGGTTGGTAGGTTAGCGTGTTTGTGTCCAGCATGAGCTCAGAGATGAACATGGGCAGGACGGGGGCGCATTCCACAAACTGATGAAGACACGGACAAACACACACACACACACACAACATTCTCAATCCAAAATTGAAATCTGGCTTGTACTGGTTGGAGAACTTGATTTATGGTGGCGATAATAGTTTCAGTGTCTTTATTGTTACCATACTATTGGATGGATGCCTACCTTTTTATCCAACTCTTCCTCAGCAGGAGTAGTGGTGGCCTCAGGTTGGCCCCAGCTCTGGATGATGGCATGACTGGGCGTGCTGTGTACCTGCTCCTGGAGTACAGCCAGCAGCCCGGCCGACGAGTTCACCATCAGGATGTGCATGGTGTTGACGACCAGGTAGTCAACCAGACGGACAAAGCTGGACAGATGGGAGATGGAGAAGGGTTGGAAGGGGCAAGCGTGATGTGTGTGCTTTTGTTGAAGTGTTCAATTGAATGTATTGTATTGGATGTATGGTAGACATAAAATGAAAGAGAGAAGAGAGATTGAAAGGGAAAGAGACAAAATTACCCACCAGGTGAGGCGTTTACAGTGGTTTTTCTTGTTGATCTTTTCAATATAGCTCATATTCTGTTGATTCTCTATAACACACACACACAAACACCCTCACTGACTGCTGTCAACTGTTAATACAGTATTATTTACGTGATCTATGTGTATGTGCATACAGTAAGTGTACGCACTTGGGTCAGACAGGTTGTGGTCATCAGGTGTGTATCCAGCCTCCTGCATGGCGGTGTGACAAGCACGCATCGCCGCCTCCTTTACTAGGTCTTGAAACTCCTCCAGGTTAGCAGACATCTGACAATAATAAACACATGTGTGTTCTTGTTTGTTAGCTTGAAAGTCTTCACCCATCCATGTATAAATGTGTGTGATCGCACCTTCTCTAGTTGTTTGTATTGGGCCTCCTGGAACTCCTGCAACGTGTAGGTGTGGTTTTTCTCCATGTGACACAGGCCCAAGTCACTGATCCCATAACACACTGCCCTGATGTCTATCAGTGCAGGACGTAGAGACTGCATGAGACACACACACACAAAAAAACAGGTTTATGACAAAATAACACCTACGCTACTCTTGCATCTTTCCCATAATCAAATTTTAAACCTCAAAGATTGTCTCTCTCAATGAGGATACATTAAGTTTATAGTACACCATCTTCAAGACCATTAAGACTGATTAGGTGGTAAAGGCCTGATCTCAATACATAGATGCTTGCACACAAACACAGACCTCATTGACAATAAACAAATGCTGCTGCAGGGAAATCCTGTTCTTGTGAATCCTCTTGGAGCGAACATTGGCGCGCCAGACACGGAAGGCTTTCCACTTCTTGAAGAGGGCGAAGGTGGGGATGCGGAGCAACCTGCAGTGGTAGTGGTACTCCTGCTCCCAGCGCTCCAGTGGCACAAAGTCATGCACATCCTCACACACTGACATCACGCCATTGGGGCTGATTATGAAGTAGTCCTTGTTGATGTGCTCGTACATTACAATCCTGATGGGAAAAATAGTATTCACACACACGCGCATACTAAGAAAGAATAGAGATAAGTCTTACTAGTGTATAATATGGTATCTTGCCTCTCAATTTGTAAAGCTTACTTGAGGTTAAAGGGATTGTACTCGATTGAAGACTTCGGCACTGCCGAGGTCATGTAGAGGGAGCCTAGGTGGGGGTTGCTGCGGATGATTAAGACAATGTCTGGGGGGCTGCTGATGTTGGCGGTGCACACTTCCTCAGCACAGCTGAAGTGCAGCAGCTTATCAGGCAGGGGAGAAGAGGGGGAGCGGGGGTGGATGATGAAGGAGGACGGCCGAGTGCTCTTCTTGGAGGACAGTGGCCGTTTTGGGGGAAAGGGGGCTGACACCGTATTCTGGGCCAACTGGTTCTGGAGGAGGGATGGGAAGATACAGAAATTCTCTTCTGCAGGCTATTAATTAAACATTAGCTATGAGACTGTTCTGCCTCGAGTGGTGCTAAAGTCTTGACTTGGGTTTCCCAGCACCATCTTAACATTAGCACTACCTTTTGTCACCATTGACTTACATTGGCAGGTGAATGAGTAGAGCAGTTTGACAGTTCAGCCGGAGTTATATTAGTGCTGCAGTCTTGGGCTTCTTAACATTGCCTTTGTTATTGTACATTTACAACAGAAGACACAATTTCATAGCGCAAAGATACTTATAGGGAAACTCAGCCTGCTCTTTGTTCATTCAATTAATCTTTTTTAAATAATAACTTATCCTCTTCCCAGACAAGTCTGTCACTGACCTCAGCCTTGACATGGGCTTGCAACGGTGGTAGGTGGACGGGCAACGATCGGTCCGGGAGCCTCTGTGGCTGCTGTGTTCGCTGAGAGGAGGGTGAGGGAGAGTACCAGCCTGGAACAAACATCCTCTCACGGGCTTTCAAATGGAGCAGGCTGGGTTGCTTCTGGAATAGGGGCTTCTTTAGCACAGCCTAAATTAAGTAAAGGGATGTGAAAGGAACTGGCATCTGCAATAGATCCACCTCTTTATGATTGAATGACATGGATAAAATCTGGTCCATGTCTAACATGCATGAAAAGGAAATTAAATTGTCTATGACTAAATTAGCATAATGATGAACTGATGTAGTCTAACTTTGTGGACTCAGTTTGTCTTCTGACCTGTTTGTCTTTAATATGGACTGGCAGCTCTGGGGAGAATGAGGAGCGTTGCAGTTCAGGAAGCTTGTCTGGGACAGTATGACAAAATAGCATGTTGAGTTTAGTTGTTGTTGTGTTTACTATTAGAAGCTTATGTGATAATACACATTAATGTTGCCTATCACACTCACTATTATGTGAACCGTGCCTACCTCTGGTCTCATCTTCAATGCTTTGGCCAGGCCGGCAAAGCAGGAAGCCCCTCTGAGATGCAGAGGCCATGGTCAACCGCCGGTTCCTCACAGGTTCTCGGGGTTTAACTTAGGGCTTTGGTTGGATAGAGTAGGGAGAACAAGTAAGGAGGGGAGGAAAGAAGTTAAGTTAAGTAACGTTAGTAATACAAATTGTGGCAGAACGGGGGGCGCAACGAGGAGAAAACACCAATTTGTTTCACACAAAAAGTATCATTAGAGATTATTGCGCAAACAGCTATTTTGGACGATTTTGACATTAGCTAGCGTTAATGCTAACTTGGTTCAACGTCACATAAATGACAGTTGGTAGCTAACTTTAGTTACATTAACCTTTTAACCGCAAACATCTACTGAAGTTGCTCTGTTACTTATAAACAGGTTAAGTACTGACTTCGGAAGGTATTTACATACCGTATCAAATATTCAGTCCCAAAATGTCGGTATAGTGATGGTGAAACATGTTTTGTCGTTTAACAGTTACCCTACACTCAGGTTTACGGTTTCTTAGCAACAGAATCGTCTCCCAGCATACAACGCAGCCAAACAAAAGCACGTTGCTGGTTTAAAGTTTCACCCAGTGAGTGAGAGAGAGAGAGAGAGAGAGAGAGAGAGAGAGAGAGAGAGAGAGAGAGAGAGAGAGAGAGAGAGAGAGCACTACCAACCATACAGTAAAGGGCAATACACTGATATAGCCATTATATACGCCTTACCAAGCTCTCTCGCCTGCATTTCATGACACTTCGTGGAAGGGTGTAGCATGGGCCAAGGAAGAACCCATTAAATTTTGGAGCGGATCCGGCGGAGGTCTGCGCTCTCCGAGTGCCCTTCTAGTTTTGATTGCATTTATTCTGTTTTTATTGCGTTTTTACTGTGTGTTTTTGTTGCAAACCACATTTCCTTTACAGGACAATCCAGATTGAGATGAATTGCTTTCATTCAAGACATTCAAGAGCACAAATAGCACTGAGGCTTTGGTTTCATCTGTCTTATCAGTTTATCAAATAGCCACGAAACACATTGAAGTTACAAGGCATTGTATCCCAATAAAAAGCTTTTATATCTAAATTCCAAAGGTCCCATACAAGTAAGGCAATCTGGCTTTCTTAGAAATGATTCACAAAATATCAATCGTGTATACTTTAGCAAATCTTTCAAGGACATTGAAGACCACAGTGTATTTAAAAAGGTTTAATTATTTGTCACAAGTTTGTATTACATACAATACATCAGATCATTATTTCATCCTAACAGATGTGATCCTAACACATAATCACTACAACAGCATTGAGACAATACCTTAGGCAATGAATGTTTTCTTAAAGCGTAGCTCACAATGTTGCCCAGGGTATCACAGCCGGAACTCATGTAAACAAAGAGGGCAGAGACCTCTGAACAGCTGGCTGCAAATTATTTTTTTACCACTATAGTCAGCACAGCGACAGTCACTATCATACAGTTTCTGGATCCACCATGGCTGTTTTCCTTCGCTGCGACGCCAACATACTCAGCTGTAAAGACAGACACAGCACAATGGATTAATAAAACCACTACTCGTTCTGATATAAAAATATAAAAACATCCCTCAGTATTTGGTAGACAGGCTATATTAATGCCCAAAATAATGCTAATGTTGAGTGGATAGTGCTCGTTTTGGACTACAACAATTAGACAGTGGCCCAACTAGGGCTGGGTGATAATTCAATATTATCGTTTATCGTCTTTCAGTGGAATCATATCGTGATGATATTAAGATATTTTAATATCGTGATGCACATTTCTGCTGTCTGAATTGATGATGACAAGCACATTTTACTTAAAAACTGATAAAATGAGGAATGGTAGGAATGTTATTTGAATATTTCTGTTTTGTTTGATATGACATCAACATTACCATTCGGTTCAATGAGATGAACATTAATTTGATTATTTAATGTGATTTTGCATACACACACCATATCGTGATATATATTGATATCGAGAAAAATCCATATCGCCCAGCCCTAGGCCCAACGCTTTATTCTGTTATGCCTCTCTGCCCCATGTCATTTATGAAATTCTGGATCCTGTGGGGAAATACAGTAATAATAGGTTGTAACTGGGTCCCTACACATGATCATCCAAACATCCCGTTACCTGTTGTGTAGCAGTGGTTGCCTTCTGTTCTGCGTGTGTCAGTCGTCTCTGGAGACGGCTGGTCTTCTCTTGGTGCTCTGCTAGCTGCCTCTCATACTGCATGCACACACAGACACACCATTTAATCACATGGCATCGAACATGAACATCACTACTTACAGCTCTTGTTTTCGAGTAGTACATGGTACCAAGCAACAGATGATGCAATTAACACCCTCCTGCATCCAGGCCACTGATGGCCCGGACACAGATGCCAGGCTGCTGTTTGTAGATTTAGAGCTGAGGTTTTAACACCACCCAGCCCCACATACTACTCAGACAGCTGCAAAAATCGGAAGTGATACTCACATTAACAGGTAGTGTGTGACTCCTTTCTCACTAAACAAACCCAACTATTTTAAGTTAATGGCACTTTCTCTGAGCCCAATTAGCACAGGCGCTGCTCAAGGTTATGTAAGCTCCTCCCATTCTCTTTACCCTCAACACAAATTCTTGTTTTGTGACCAAATTGGTATTACTTTTCATATTCATCTAAGATAAAATGTTTACAAACTGTCATTCTGTTGAGGTATTGATTTAATTTCCATGACAAATTAACAATAATAATAATACGTAAAAAAAATAAGGAAAATCTAAAAGAGAATGTTTCAAACAAAACGATAACTCTCTCATCACCTCCATCCCCTTCACCAACACTGCATCTTGCTTTTCTCCCCATTTATTTATTTATACTGACTATAATTAACATCAATGTAATGTGTGTAATGTAAGACGTTGTTTGCTGCCATTTTCATGTACTGTTTTTATGTCCTTACTGCTGGGGCTTCGATTTCCCTGCAGGGACAATAAACTTTATTGTATCTTATATTCCTCTTACAAGACCAGTATTTCTTTAGGGTCAGCCACTGTCTCATCTCACATATATTAAACTCTCTGGTACTATAACTTACGCAGCAGGGTTGAATGTGTGTGCATATGTGTGTGCTACAGACCTCAGCAATGGTATCATGGTCAGTTTCCAGCTGAATCTCTAGCTCTTGTGAACGTTGCTTCTGTCGATTCAGCTCTGCCCTGAAACAAATATAAAAAAGATGTGAGCTAAGCCATTTCTCACAGAGAAAGACAAAAAAGTGTTTAAAGAGATGTATTTTCAATCTGTCCAATATTTCCAATACTTCTCAGTGTAGTACAACTGTCGCCAAGAGCAAAACAACTCCAAGTGGAAAGTCAATTTCTGTTTCAACCACTATTGAAATCTTTATGTTACTCCACCTTTGCCATTACTCAGTCTTTGATCCAGTGTTTGTGGGAAAACTCTGATATTTGATAAATAAAAAATCCTTAGGCTATGGAATATGAGTGGGTGGGGTTTCCTTCATATTTGAGACTGGTATGTTTTGGGAGCCTGGGGTTTGTCTTATTTGAGTTCTCTCATTCTCTCACTTTCATGTAGGTTATATTGGTTGACTAACTTGAGGCTGTGAAGTTTGGTTTTGAAATCCTTCACAATTTCATGATGTTATCCTTTATTACTCTTCATTTCACCCCTGTCTCATGTTTGACATCTGAACCAGTGTTCCAGTGATTCTTTCAATAGCTGATCATCTATCAATTTCTCCATTTGTCCTTCTCTATTCTTTTTTTGGAGTATTTATTTAACCGGGGAAGGTTTGCTAAGCATAAATGCTCTTTTCATGCACTACACAGTACAGCCCCAAGCCTTTTCTGAGATTTAAACCAGCAACTTTCCAGTCCCAAGGAAATTTCTCTGTCTTATGCTCTTCTCCCTCCACCATACACCCTCTCTTTTTAGCCTGCTTTCCTTATTTTAACCTCAAGACACCTCCACAGGGCTCTTACTTGAGGCTGGTGATTTTAGTCTCGAAGGCCTTGGTCAGGTTCTTGGCCTCCTCCTTCCAGCGCTGAGTGCTCCTCTGCTGTGCTGTGAGGAGGCGTGTCAGATCAGCGCTGGAGCTTCGACTGCTCTCCTCCAGCTCCCGCACTCGCGCATCGAGCCCCAGCTCCTTCACGCTGTAATCCTGCTCTATCTGCGACACCTAGGGGGGGGGTTGTTGAGGATGGAGTAGTATGTGTATATCAGGGCTGGGGTCAATTCACTTTCAATTCAAACAATTCAGAAAGTGGACTGTCTTTAAATTACAAACAACTGTAAACAATGACCGGCGCACGGAAGAGGAAGTCTTGGCCCGGATGTCCGCTGGCTACACCGGAAACCCCAAAATATTGGCCGTCGCCCCCAGAGTCTAATCGTCGTCAGACCGATAGACGATGGGTTCTGAGATTGGCTTCTAATGGGCCAGGCACTCTAGCCTTGTATAGTTTAGCCCATAGTTTAGATCATTCCCTCTCTTTATTTCCTCCCTCCCTCCAAGGTCACTCTTGCCTTAGTCTTTGCTAGCTGGCAGTTCTTGTTGAGTGCACTCATTCCCCCGCTCTTCATTTTCCCTCTTTCCTCTTTCCTATCTCCCATTATGTTACCTGTTGTTTGGCCTTCTTCTGGGCCAGCAGGCTGGCCTTCCGTAGCTCATCCATCTCCCTGCGGAACTGTAGGTTCTCCTGTTGCAGCTGGAGCCGCTCATCACTGACGCTGACACAGTCGTCCCGGGCCGCTGCCAGAGAGTCCTGTAGCCGCCGTACCTCCTCCTGGCACCGCGACAGCTCCTCGCTGTAGCTAGAGGTGGACGGACGGTTGAACAGAGGGAGGGGAGGAAGGGATGAAAGGATGAAAAAAAAGCTATGTTCAAGCCTCTATCAGTGTTGGCGGCAGATGGAGCCCCATGGGCATCTCCTTGTGGCATTTGTAACAGAGTAAGAATGGAGTAAAGGCAGAGAACATGAGCATCATGGGTTGTTCAAGAAAGACAATCAGGGAGGAAAATTAACACCAGCCACAAGCTAAGTGGTGGAAATTTTAGCTGTGGCAGATAAGAGATGCAGGTAAGATTGTCTATGCTACTAGTCACTTTGTCATGTAACCAGCCATCATTTCAACATCCTGTTTTATACTGAAAATCTAGTTAATTGGTAAAAAGGTAAAGTGGCTGGTGAATTTTGGGATATACTTGCCACTGTAGCTGGTGGGAAAAAAAAGTAAATTTCTTGCAGAGAAGACGTTGAAACCAGACTGGTAAAGCCTAAGCCTAAACCTATAGTTGTGAGTAGTAACTACTCCGCTGGATCGCTCCAATTTCCCACTCACTCCATCTCCATCTTTTTGAGTTTGGTCTGGGTGCTCTGCAGAGTGATGCCCATGTCGTCTTTCATCCTCTCTGCATCTAGACACCTCTGGTGGAGAGCATCTATCTTCCTGAACTCCGGCTCTGCCCTGCCCTCCTTGTATACCTGAAATGATCACCACAGGAAGCATTTCAACAATCAATATACACTGCCACAGTGGAGTAAGCTTTAGTAGCTTCTTTTCATTTTGTGGTATTATGAATCCTTTTACCTTCTCCAGTTCCTCCTCCACGGATTTCCTCTCTCGCAGGGACCTCTCAATCTGAGACTCTTTATCTGCACACTCCTAGAGAGAACAGGGAGGGTTAGAGAGGGATCTAGGCAAAATGAGAAAAGAGATGAGTAGATAGGTAGAGTATGAAAAAGAAGTGAATGTGATGCTTGAGGGGTTTTGTCCTCAGTGGGACAGGTTCTTACCAGTTGCAAGGCAGACAGCTCCTCGGCCATGCGGAGGATTTGAACATTGCACTGTTTACGCACATTCTCCACCTGACAAACACACAGACAAGCACACAAGTTACAAGGACTACTGTGATCTGGAGAGTGGAATTACTTTGTATTTTTCTTTACTTTAGATAGACAGTAACTTATATCAGAAAAAATTGGTACTTTAGAATTATTAAAAATGATAAAGGCTCATATCCCAGGGTATTACTTTGACTTGTCCTGTGTTTTCAGATCAGTGAAGATGAGAGAGATTCAGGTGAGGAAATTACCTCATGTGGCTGCATTCACTTTACCTCCATCCCAATCTAAGAGATACACCAAAGGCAAGGGAAAGTCTGCATTTTGTAGATACAGCCACAGTTACTCCCTGGAACAGGCTACTGTGGTGAAGGCCAGCCAGAGACAGACTAAGCCTGACAAGCAGCACAGCAGTCAAATACTAGCCTTCATTAACAGGATTAAACGGTTGAAGGGCTTGATGAAGAAGACCCATTAATAGACCATTAGTCACTGAGTCTCCGCCTGAGGTTAGGCAGAGGGGAAGTGCACTGCATTGCTTACAGCTTAATACAGTATGTGTTAAATGAGAAAAAAAAAGAGCAACTGGAACACAGTTGTGGTTTGAGTTTCCATGTACAGCTAATTATTGTTGTAATTTTTTCTGTGGTTATTTTCAGTATTTATTTCTTTGAGAATTTAAGTATGTAGAGTTGTCACCAAATATCTTGACATTATTCAGTACCCATAAGTAGTGCCTAGAGGGCTGTTCAGCACTCCCCACCTCTTTCCTGGTGCGGACAACAGCATCCTGGATCAGCTGCTTGATGGCCTCCTTCGTCTTCTCCAACTCCTCCGTCTTTTGCTTCTCTCTTAACAGGGCCTGTAGGGAGAGAATACACACACGCACACGCACACACACACACAGACTTCAGTGGGTAAAGATTTATTGTGATGATGGGATGTGAAGACTTGTCAGAAAGAGATAGCTCCCGCGAGACATTTATAGAGGGGAAGGCCTAGTTGGTGAAAAAGGCTGAAGGAGGGGAGAGGGAGACAAAGAAAGAGAGGGGGAAAGGCAGAGGAAGAGTGGCTGCCTTTACCTGGTCTTTCTGCAACGTAGCCTCCTCGGCCAGCTGAACGCTCTCACGGATTTTGGCGAGGGCTTCATACCTCTCCTCCTCGAGGGAGGCGCAGCGCCCCTGGAGCTCGCCCACCTGTCTCTCCCACACCGCCTGCTCCCTGCGCACCGCCTCCGCCTCCTGAGATGCAGCTTTTAGCCTGGCGATGAAGGGATGGAGTGGGAGAGAGGGACGGGGGGAAACACAGAGAGTTGTTGCTCAGCACTGGGGGGGAAACACGTGAGTGACAAACAGGGTTCCCACCACAGCCCTGATGTAACTTTCCATGACTTTCCATAGTCGTAGAGCGTCCATAACTTAGAGTGTTCTTCCTTCCTGGTAATGCAATAAATGTGCAAAACAAGTTGGAAAATACAATCTGGTACAGTCCTGTAAAGTGACTCAGATTTGTTGATATTCCATGCCTTCCCAAGAGAATTTATTAAATTCCCTGACAATCCCTGTCTGGAATACACCTCTCAAAATTCCATGATCAGCGGGAACCCTGGACAAGGCCAGAAGATGGAAAAGAGGCTGTAGGATGCGTGTTCACCTGGCCTCCAGCTGACTCAAGGCTGACTGAAGCTGCTGGAGCCTCCTGTCTGCAGCTTCCTCTCGGCCCTGAGCCTCTGCCGCGTCTTCCTCCTGGATACACACACATGGTTTTCAGAGAGTGTCCTGGTCGAGTTCTCCACATTGGATTCAGTGCACACACACACACACACACACACACAATGGACTTATTTTTTTCTTCAATAGATGGTGAATTCTAATTTACACTAATTTAATTTCTCCGCCCACCCGTCTCTGTATCTGGTCCTGGACATTCTGTAGCAGTTTGGTCATCTCTTCTACTTTGGCTGTGGCCGTCCTCAGCTCAGTCTTCGCCTGCCTACACCAGGAGAGAGAGAAGATGACTGTTGAAGCAAAAACATATTAAAAAAACATATTAAAATTGGCTTCCATCTTGGATCTCTAGTGGCCTTATTTGGTTATTACAAGCAACTTAAGAACTCAAAAGTTTATCTTTTAAAATATAATTACAATATCTAGATTGGTGGCTATTTCAACAAAACAGTTGTCTGTTGTAGCACTATAATGTAGTAGTGGTCATTTTGTATCTTCTGTCTATCAGTTACCCGAGCGTGCAGCATAGCTGGTATTCCATTTTGGCTCTAATGTGTAATAGTTTAACAGAGCAAGACTTTGGCAGAAGCCATTTTGGATCTACAGGCTATCTAGTTACCTGAGCTGGCTGCGTACCCCGTCCATCTCTGTGCTCTGCTCCGTCACTGTCTTCAGGAACTGTTGGTTAGTCTGCGTGTGGCAAGAGATACAAGAGTGCCATTGGTGAGGCATAACTCCAAATTTTATCCCAAAATGAACTTTTCCCTCAAAACTTCTCTCTCCAAACTTGTTTCTGTCCTTTTGTATAAACCCTAAAGGAGCTTCTGTCTCTCACACACTGATACAAAGTCTATCATTCTCACATACAGGGACTGAAAAAGGCTGCTTGTATGAAAAGTCAGACAGAGGAAAGCCCAAGGCTTGCCCTCTCATTAAAAATGCATCAGAAGGATATAGTATTACTCTCTTCTCACATGCTGTATGGTGTGTGTGTGTATGTCTATGTGTGTGTTTGCGTGTGCATGAATATATGCTCAACACACTCCAAGCCTTAAGCCTCTGTCTGTCAGGTAACTGTCTCTCTAAACAGACTCCAACAGTGTCCAAACAGTGAGAAAGTGTGTGTGTGTGTGTGTGTGTGTGTGTGTGTGTGTGTGTGTGTGTGTGTGTGTGTGTGTGAGCGAGTGAGTGTGTTTGAGAGAAAATAGTGTATAATAGTGTGTGCCCTATAGATGAGAGGCTAAGGTAGTTAAAGGATTACCCAGCTTGCCAACAGACCATTATACAACAAGGACAGTTTTTGGCTGGCTAGCGGAGTGATTTAGAAACTGTGTTTCACTTAGATTCAAAATGAATTATTAGATCAGGGTTAATTTCTGAGAAGTGCACAGCATTACGATCCCATAGCCAATTAGACGGCAATAATTTGACAAGCTTTTAATTGACCATCACTTACTGATTCCATTTTCTGATTGGCCACTTGGAGTTTGTGGGTGTGCTGCTGGAACTGAAGAAGCTGATCCTGGGGAGGAAAAAAATGGACATTCAATAAAAAAAAAATAAAAAAAAATGCTTGTAATTATTGCATGCTTATATCAAGCATTCTCTGAGGCTAAACTGCATTCATTAACGTCATTTCCATGATAATGGCTCCATCTAGTGGTCAATAAGAGGCAGCTGTGTGCCAGAGTGTCTGATGTGCTGCAACAGGCTCTGCATGTTGTTGTGGGCAGCACCTTGAGCTGCTGTCGCTGAGCATCATGGATCTGTCCGTCAGACATGGTCCTCTGGTAGAGCTGCTGGAGGCGGTCCAGCTCCTGGGCTGTTGTCTGCCACAGCTCCATGGCCCGCTCCCGCTCCTACACAAGCACATAGGTATCTATGAATGTTAAAGCCCTTATATGTCAAATATTTACCTCAATATATCATTCTAAAACTATTATTTTATTTTTTTTTAAGATAATTTTTTTGGCATTTCTGCGTATTGAACAGTCACAGTATAGAGAGACAAGAAAGACAGGGCAGAGAGAGGGGATGACATGCAGCAAAGGGCACAGGTCGGATTCAAACCTGTGCCGTTGCGATTAATGGTACGTGCTCTACCGGCTCTACGGGCTCTACCGGCTACCAGTAGAGGGGCCTAAACCAAAACAGGAAGAAGACTGCCTCACTCTAGTTGTTTGTAGCATGTAAGTGTATATTATATTATCGGCGATCAAATAAACAGACAAGTACAGATGCTGTGTAGTCCCACGGCGCCTAGCTGGGTGTGCAGCATCAACTGTTGCTGTAGTTCAGCAACAGTTCCTGTTCAGACCTGTTCAGACAGCTGGATCTGTTCTTGAAGGTTTCTGATGACTCCTTCTTCCTCCAGTGTGCTGCCCTCCGCTCCTGATGCCACCGGCAGGGCCTGAAGCTGCCTCTCCACTGACTCCCTCAGCTCTGCATGCAGCCTGGGGAAGGTGGGGGTTAACAGTGGCAAAAAAAGTAGAAAAAGGGTAAGTTCCGTTACATGTTAACATTGTTTTTGTTATTTTTTTTAACTGAAACCTTACAACCCTGAATACAGTCCATGAGCACTTGTGTACTGGCACACTTTGTTATTTATTTGGCTGTGATGGTATGGTAGGTAGCCTTGATCATTGACAAAAACAACATATATGTGACAAATAAACTGATTTGTGATGTATGTATCCAGCTATGATCAGTGCGATCTACAATGCATGAATAGGTAGTTAGTGAAGCTTACTGACTCATCGCTCACTGTAACCCTTGCTTTTACTGAGACACACCAGCGCACCCACGCAGTCACTCATTATTCAGGATTATAATAATGCAAGTTAAAAAAAATAAGGAATATCTCATATAAACTCACAAAAGAAAAGCTCAGTTGATGGTGACTAATGTGACAGCTAGGCAGTTAGGTCTCCTTCAGTTCTGTAACTGCTCTCTACGTGATTATACCAGGAGAATCTTCCTACCTTTCATTCTCCTTGACAACCCTCTCCAACTTCACTTTGACATCTGTCATCTGCGCCTGTTGATTAATGCGAGAAAATAAAGATTCAAGATTATCAAGTGTGCCTGCTGTGGTAAGTCAGTTAACAAGTTGCCACTTGTAATCTAATTTAAGACCAGGTTCGCAACAAAGACACACACACAAATCAATTAAAAAGGAACAGTATTCCTTAGCGAAAGCCACCAAAAATGTGTTACTTAAGCAAA
>NW_027282965.1:0-32227 GCF_046629955.1 Centroberyx affinis | reverse complement strand
TATTTCATCTGACAAATCTCTCAGTAACAGTGGTGGAAAGTAACTAAGTACATTTACTCAAGTACTGTACTTAAGTACAATTTAGAGATACTTGTACTTTACTTGAATATTTCCATTTGATGCTACTTTATACTTCCACTCCACTACCTTTCATAGGGAAATATTGTACTTTCTACTCCACTACATTTATTTGACAGCTTTGGTTACTTTTCAGATGGAGATTTGACACAATGGATAATATAACAAGCTTTTAAAATACAGCACATTGTTAAAGATGAAACCAGTGGTTTCCAACCTTTTTGGCTTTTGACGTCTTACAAAAAGCAGTGTGTAGTCGGGTCACATTTCAGATGTCTATGAGTTGTTAACAGCTCCACCAAATAGTGATTTTTCCCTCTAAACCTCACATGGTTTCATTTCAATAAAAGTTCAAATGATCCAATATTTCAGCAAAAATCAAAGATTAGAGAAAAAGTCCAAAATCTGAAAACAGATTTGTGTATCAGAACTTGTTTTTTTCTTCTTTCCTCTCCCATTAATCATCTCACAACCCCTCAGATTTATCTGGTGACCCTTTGGAGGGGCCCGACCCCTAGGTTGGGAACCACTGGACTAAACTAGCTAACTGTATATAAAGTAGTTCAAACTAGCTCCACCTCCAGCAGCTACAACAGTAACATGCTGCTTACACACTGATGCTTCAGCATTAATAACCTAATGATGTCATATATAATAAAATATCAGTCAGAGGGACCAAACCACTACTTTTACTTTAATACTTTAACTACATTTTGCTGCTAATACTTATGTACTTTTACTTAAGTAGGATTTTTCATGCAGGACTTTTACTTGTAATGGAGTCCTTTTACGTTGCTGTATTGGTACTTTTACTTAAGTAAAGAATCAGAGTACTTCTTCCACCACTGCTCGGTAATGAACCAGGCTGGGAATATCTGTCCTGTTCTATCCTGTGCATTGGTTCACAAAGACAGCATTATGTTTGGGTATGAACCAGCAACATGCATCCTGCTAAACAAGTGGGCCGTAAGCAAAGTCTGACAAACAGCTGATAACTTGCAGTAGTGTAATAGAGTGCATGCAGAGTTATACACCTCTCTTTTTGCATGTTTTTTGGTGGACGCTTTTATTGAAAGTGCCTTGCAGTTCCATGAGTGTGTACTTTTTGTGTATTGACTGCCCCAGTGTGAGTCGAACCCCTAACTCTGGCAGTGTTAGTGCTATGGTCTCCCTATTGAATTACACATGTGCATGATAAAGTGACAGTTTCCTTAGCAGTTACAGTCTGGATTACCAAGTGTGGGATCACAGTATAGCCACACCCCCCACTACCACCACACCACTGACTTTATTCCCCGCCTCATACCATGCCACCACCTCCTCCACTGGTATGCAATCCAAACACACCTCTGCACACACACACACACACACACACACACACACACACAAACCCACACACTTGCACACACGCCAAAGTCTCACCAAGGAAGTGGAGTCCCCCTCCAGAAAAAAAACCCCACACAGACCCAGGACCCAAACCCACAAACCCACAAGTGTAGTGCAGTGCAGTGGACGCTCTGACAAATCTATTTGGGGCAAATTGTCAGTGAGAAACTTCCGCTCGAACTGCCTTGGACAAAACTGGCTGTTGGGGAGAGCAAATCCCGCTGCATGAGGGTGGGGGACAATGGGGGGCGAATGTGTTGATGTGCGGCCGGTGGCTGGGGAGGGACAATGGACGGATTAGTCAGTCCCCTGGCTGACTGATTTGAGATGGCTCCTCTCAGCCTCTCACCGTGGGGAGTCCCATTGTCCCGCTCCTGATTCCCACTTCTCACAAACTCCAAACAAAAGTCAATCTCTTTCTCAAGGGGGGGAAAAATATCGACCCGTGTTTCAGCTCGGGAAAGTGACTCAAAAACTTATTTGCGAAGAGATGGCTGACTCCCTAACTCCGCTTCCACTCTTTATGTCTTTTTTTTTTCCTTCTTTTTCGTCCCCCCTCTGCCTTCATCCTCTTCATTTGCGGTCTTTATTGCGTGGTGCCGGTGGATAGTGGGATGTTGAATGATCCCAGTTTTTCAGACTCGAGTGGGGCTGAGGCACCTGTTGGAGGCTTAGAGGCGGCTTTGCGGCCCGGGTCATTAATATTAAAATATACAGAGATGCCATCACGGGCCGGTCTGAAATCGGTCTGATGTCGCCCCTGGGTTCCCCCTCTGGATAGACCTCTGCTTTCAGTCACTCGTGAAGAGCCTTCTTTTCTTTCTTTTTTTTTTCTGTCTTCTCTCTTTCTTTTTTTTCCCCCTGAAAAGACTCGTTAACAAATTATGACAGCTGAGTAGCGGGGCTTAGGCTGTTCACACCGCAAAGACAAACATGTGAGAGCCGAGGAGCCGGGGATGTGATCGATGTATCTACAGTTCATATTAGATTCTGTCTGTGGTCTGTTACTGTGTCAGGAGTTGCATAACCAGGTTTCACTCATGTAGGGTTGACTGGATAATAATACTGATATGTGCTGCTGTTGATGCAGGACTCTGTTGTACAAAAGATTCTGGTCTCCAAGGGATTTCCTATGAAATATATACGGATAAAGGATAAAGGTAGAATGAGTATAAAGAGGCAGTTATGGGTTCTGATATCTGTAACAGCCATACACACAGATGAGAGAGTGAGAGAGAGAGAGAGAGAGAGAGAGAGATTAGTAGAATATACATTAGATGGGTTCTTCCTCATGATAGACAATTAATGTCTAACTGATTGCACAATATCAAGCTGATATCAAAGCTCTTACTTGAGTAAATTGAAAAAGATGCAAATTTAATTGACAGTGTGCCTACATTTTTTTTATTGTCAAACACACAACATTGTAAAAAAGACATACAGCAAGTGTCCATCTATTGCTAGTTAGAAGGAATTTGATTGAAGCGGGCTGTATTCTGGGAGATTTTGCAAATATAAGTGGATGTTTCTCATCTATTCAGTAGTCCAGTATTCCTAGAAGTTCATTCAAATTAATCTATGGTTTAAGAGCTTGAGCAAACAGCTACTTTTAGTCAACACTGTGTAAAGTAAAACTCTCAAAGTTAAGTCAAACAGTTTTTCTTTACCGTTAGGCATTGATTTCCAAATTAAGTGGATTCCGACACTACTGGATTAGAAATGAAACTGTTTTCCGGCTGGTTTCATAATGAGTCATTTCAGATTCTCTGGAGTTACTTCAGCTCGATCTGACGGGAAATTAGTGTGCGAGTGATGTAATATTTGCAACTGGCCAGTTATGAGGGTAAAATGAATGACTTTAAGTTCAGACTACTTAAACTGTTGGCTGGACGTCATTCGGCAAGTTGGTTTGATGAGCATGCTTTAACAGTGCATGCACACACACACACACACACACACACACACACACCAAATGAATGATTTTATGCTCAAACAACTTAAAAATTGACTAGACTTCATTAGACAAGTTGTTTTGATGAGCAAGGTTTTACAGTACACACACACACACACACACACACACACAAACAAATACACACACACATAGACACAATATCTCACACACACACATATACATGCTCTCTCTCTCACACACACACACACACACACACACACACCGTCTGAATGCGTGTCTCTAAGCAGCAGCAGTCTGAGCGGCGGTCGCGGCCGTCGGATAGATTAGCCACAGAATGGCTGTCATCAGCTCCCTCCACAGCCACGTTGCCTCCGCTCACACTTCACCTGGAGTCACTCTGACACTCATTCTGCTGCAGGCTGCTCTCTGTGGACCAGACACTTTTCAGCAGTCAGTCGTGGTTCAGCCGTGGTTTTCCTTAACGTCGTCCCTCCGGCTCCACGGGTCAGGTTCAACGGTCACGGTCTGGGGTCACCGTTTCCCCCCTCGGGGTCCCTGCAGCACCGGAGCTGTCACCAGGAGCCTCACACTCACCTCATGGGTCTTAATACACACACAGGCAGACAGACACCCATGGGACTGCAGTCAGCTAAACTAGTGCCGTTACTTCTCTGGTGCTGCATTAATAGAATCAGGATATGTGACCTTTGCTGTATTCAGACTGGTTTGTGATGTATGAGATATAGCTCTTTGGAGGTTTTTCGGTACCAGATTTAATGCAAGTCCTGATGTGGGTCAGTGTGTATGAGCGTATACCTATGTGTGTGTGTGTGTGTGTGTGTGTGTGTGTGTGTCAGGTGTTGTGCATTGATGAGTGTGTCACATTTGAGGGTGAGTGCAGATGACTGTATTATTGTGTTATCTCTAAGTTCTGTTTGTATCACACTTGACCAACATATAATTTTCCTGAAGGAATATCTTCAGTTTACATTATATCTTGTACTGGTGTATAGGCACCGCAGGATGGTTGGTGATTGTGGCTCAACATAACGAAACTCAGGACAACACAGCTGTAATTTTGCTATAAAATGTAAGTGAATGCAAGTGAGGAGAGGTTACTCCAGATTCTTCAATGAATGTCAAGTTAATTGTGTATACATACAAATCCCCATCTAACTATAATAACACAAACGGACAAAATACTGTAAAAAATTCTATCACACTTTTGAATTAACAGATTTTTCTCACATTCAGAGGGGCCTTCGGGGACTTTGCAAATATTTCCTTTTGAGTGTGAAGACTAGACTACACCGGAATACATTAATTCAAAAATGAATGAAGTTTCAAATAAGCTTCATGAACCATTTTATTCTGTCATTTTTAGCATTTCTTCTTGGAAACCGCTTAGCTTGATACTCACTTTTTGTTTCCCAAACTACCTCGGTTTTATTAAGAGTACAGCAGTAAATTACACAATGAATGTGTTAATCACTGCACTTATGCAAAGTATGCAGTATACAAGTAAAATACTGCAAAAAAAATGAATTTAGATTTCTGCTTTTTTTGCATGTTGGCTGTGTATCTCTTCAGTGTGAAATAAAGGACATGACAGTGACGGAGTGCCAGAGTGTTGTGTGCTATGTGGAGGCCTTTGGTTGGTTTAGTTGTGCTGCAGGACTGTTTTTTACCCTTGGGAGATAAGGATGAGGAGTGATGAAAGCGGCTGGGAGACATGGGCTCCTTTAGAACCGCCCAAACAATGATAAAGGCAAAGAGGCACTTATTTTTTTCTTCCCCTTCTTATATTCACCACATTTTCTCAATCATCCGCCCCGCCACCCGGCAGCTCGGTGCTTTTCCCATCCTCAAATTCCCTCAGAGTTTCAGATGCTAACAATTCCACAATGCCCAGATGCTGTCCTTTCGCCCTTTACCCCCCTCAACCCAGAGCTATCATTCATAACCTTTCTGTGGAGCTGGGAGTGAAAGAGGTGGGATAAGGGAGAGAGAGGGGGAGCGGAGAGCAACATGGCAGCTTATTTAGAAGACTTCCTTTATTGGAACATGTGCAAGCAGTTCACTCACAAAGGACTTAAATAGGATATTTTCTGTTCCCTATAGTTGCTTTCCCCTTTTAAGTGCCGAGGCAAAAAAAGTAAGTTTACAACTCCCTCCTCAATGGGGGCTCTTCACTCTCAGGTTGCGGGGACCTGAGTGACCTAGGAAAGTTAATTAGGAGGCGAACAAAGAGCGAGCTGGAGCAGAATGCCTCGCCTCTCCTCCAGCCAAAGATGTCATCCATTAATTAGGAAAATCTTTAAGGTGGCCTTATTGAATTTACAGAAAGCCCCGCGGTTGGCGGGCAACAGTTTTTTGATCAAGCCCTGACTCAAACAATGCCTTTCTGGGGGTTAAAAAAGAAGAAGAAGGGAGGAGATTGGTAGTAGGAGAAGAGAGAGAGAGAGAGGGGGGAGAAAAAGAAACGTATGGGTTTGCAGTGCAGTACAGTTTAATGGTGGAGGGGGTGGGGGGGCTCGCCGATTGTGACAGCTCAGATTCACATGGGTATGGGGGGCATAGTTTGGGGATGATGTCATGCAAAGGCAACCTGGGGGCTTGGGAAGCAGGGAGGAGGGGGGCGGTGAGCTGGAGCCACAGGGGCCACTCAAAGTTAACATCGCTGCCTGCATCTGGGCCAAGTCCCTTTCTTCTGACCCAGGAGAGGCTTTCCTGAGCGCCAAGCCCTCCACCACTCCTCCCACAGCTCGCTTTAAAGCTAACCCCTCGCTAACTGACTAGCTAACTGCCCTTTCTTCCCTGTCTAACTGCCTATTCTCCCCCGGCCCACTATGAATAACATCGCCTGAGCTGTAATGGAGTTCTTGTGTTTTTAAACCCTTTGCCTATTTAAGTATCAGCAATTTTTTTCCACTTTGTGTCAATATTTTATAGTTAAATCCAGGATTGACAATACAAGGCATATGGGACATAACATTTAATTGAAGAACAGTTATATCTGCCTTTTACACCTGTCACAGATTTGGTGCACAACCCTATTTTTGGTGAACAAAAGTGGCTCTGATTTCAGTTATCAGAATTCTGAATCAGACAATTATCATTTCAATCACTCCTGCTTCAGGATCCTGTTGCCATCCCTCTCCATTCATTTACAAATGTTATGACATTTGCAGGAGCAATAGGTTTATGCAACTTCCACTCCTTCTAACTTTATGCCAAGAGCAGGCAGCCTGCTTAAAGTGACACTTCACTTCAGCAGAACACTTTCACTTTTCAGATGGCCACAGCAGTCTTTAGCTGCCCCGGGGATCTGCATTCTCATCTTGCATTTAGTTTCTTTTTTCCCACTCTGATTACTGATAATTGGAAAATGACTTCTTTGGCATTGCAATCATGGATGCAGAACAAAATGAGTAGACAGTGCTGTCTTCCATACATTGTTAGATTGCTAAAAAAGTGAAAATATCTTAACTTTGGTAGTGGCGTTGATGTGGTGTTGGTAGCGCTGCACTGCAAAAATATTCATCTTAACAAATAATTTAGTTTAGCTTAAAATCTTGTTGAAATAGTTCAAATAATTGGCAATGGGGTGAGACACTTGTTTCCAATGTAGTCTCACTTTTTTCACCTTTTCCCTGAAAAAAGTATCAAATTCCACTCCACTAGTGTCAAGTTAATGTCACTTACGTAATAAGAGAATAACCTTGCACCAAGCTGATTTGCACTGGGAAACAATCTCACCCATTGACTTTTTCCCTGTAAATGACTTAAAACCTAAAACTTAAAATTGATATTTTTTGCAGTGTGCTGCACCATAATGATGATAAATGATGGTTTGATTTGTGGAATGGAGTTTTCCCACCTTTTTAGCACAAATCTTTATGATGGAAAGTCATATCAAGTAAGCAGCCTTATATCAAATTGGGGTAGGTTATGAGAAGGGAGTAATTTGGTGGGGGGAGGGGGGGCATAAATCAATGCTTTTCTGAAAATCGAATTCATCTTTGTTTATATTGGTGGCTGTTTTCCTTATGATTGGGTCATAGATTACCCACCTTTTTTTATTTGCCATTACATCACTGCAGCAAATCGCTTCACTAACACAGCAGTAAGGCATAGCTGCAGAAAGTCACATGCATGTTCACGCTATATGCTGGCGTGCTGTCCTGTCCTGTCCCTGCGTCTCCCGGGTCGGACAGACGTGAACCCCTCACCCCACCCCCGCCTGAGGGCTAATAGGAGGGGAGGGCCTATGTGTTTTGTTGCTTGTCAGAAACAATCACTCCCCGGGCCATTACATTTACAGCACGTCGTGCTTTAATTGCTGTAACGCACTGAGCTCTGAGAGGGGGAAGATGGCTCTGAGAGGCCGAGAGAGAGAAACCACTCTCACAAAATTGCTCTTCAGGGAGAGAGAGAAAAAAAGTTGAGAGTTAACCACTAACAAGGAGTTGTAAAGGAGGTCTGGGCTGGTCCAATGCAGTCAAAAAGAAAAACCTGGATGCGAATTTTGGCGCTGTAAAGTGACAGAACAGAATGGGGTTTCGGTGGTGTCCGTTTGGTAGTTTTTCCAACACGTAGGCCTACGATTAAAGTGAATAACAACTTTATTTATAGTGCGCCCTGCACCGCCCCCACCCCGCTCTTGTCCTCCATCCCGGCCCACCCGTCCTCTCTGTTCTGTTTGGGCACTGGAGGTTGTCAGTCGGGGTTTATGTCCAGTTCACTGGAGCTGAAAGAAGTCAGCTTCGTGTCTTGTTATGAAACAAGACGTCTCTGCCTCTCGGGAGCGATGAGAGGTGGTGTGGGTGAGCAGGGAGCGGGACCGGCCCCGAGGGGCGACCAGCAGTGAGGAAGTCAAAGCGGCTTTTGTGTCGCTTCTGCCGGCTGCGTGTTTGGTAATTATCCCGTCTATATGGGCGCAGACTGGGCTTTCCAGGAGAGATCCAGCCCGACCGGCCCACGGAAGAGTGCACAACACACCGTCAACAAAGATTAACTTCTCACAGCGCCGCCGAGATGCCTGATTGGGGGAGACAAGGCAAATACACGAAGCCTCTCTTGTGTGAAGTGCCACCGATGGGCAGATCGCTGCAGTCAAACACGCTGCGCTGTTGCTTTTACTCTCATTCTGACACCTGTAGAGCTGACGTCAAGCAACCACCACCACCTTCATCATCATCATCATCAATCATCATCAGCATCATTTTCACCATCCTCCTCCTCATCACCATCACCATGCATCCTTATCATCATCATCATCATCATCATCACCACATTATCATTATCATCATAATTTTCACTATCACCATCCTCCTCCTCCTCATCGTCATCATCATCATCCTCATTATCATCACCATCCTCACCATGCACCACTGCCATCATCATCATCATCTTCATCATCATCATCATCATCATCAAATAATTAGCCTTTATTTCACCATCATCTTCATCATCATCATCATCATAATTTTCACCATCCTCACCTCCATCATCATAATCATCATTTTCACCATCATCATCATCGTCGTCATCATCATTCAGGCTATAGGCTATGCGTCACTCTGCTGACAGTGGCCTATACACGATAAAAATGAAACCTTTATTATATTTTTTCCAACAATATCATACCAAAAAAAAAATCTATTCCCCACGGCCCACTTTTAATCCAAGTTTCTTAAATTTAGCAATTACTCTCTGGGAAGCGATTTGAAGAGCATCCGTTTCTTCCATTAAAAGTCCCTCATTGAAACCCGACTCAGATCACTCCTTTTCAAAGGCGCAGAATGGGCCTGCCTTGATCCGCATCAATTGTCATCCCGGGGCTCAGGGGCACTTCGGCGGCCAGTATAGCGGGCGAAGTCAGGGCTAATCCCTGGAAAAGGGGGGAATCACGGGAGAGGAGAAAAGCAACAATAACCAAGTCAAGCGTACAAAATGAAAGCGAAATCTCTATTATCACTCCCTGCGATTCCCAGCAAAGTGGTGAAAATCAGGGTTAGTTTGTGATTCGAGTCAGACGCGCGGGGAAGAATATGGGGTCCCCGCGGGTTGGGAGACTCACACGACGAAAAGGGCAATATTCCCGAGAAAGGGAGAAGGAGAAAGCCCCTCTCCCATCCCGACATAACCATTAAATGCAGTCTGACTTTATGTTGTATAGAGAGGGGGAAACAAGAAAAGAGGCACAGTTCTCTGATGAAAGAATGAGGTTTTTGGCGGATTAGGGACGGCCCGAAGGATGAAGAATAACTTCTGCATAACTTTACAGCTATTTTCTCTCCCCACGCCTGTAAGAGCCAAGTTTAAGGCTGAACCGGTTTGAGTTAACCCCTTTGTGAGGGTCCAGTTTCACATTTTCTCAAGGTTTAGCAATGGAACGGCTCATATCGCACAGCATAAAACGCAGGACAATTTAGGGCAAATAAATCGTTATTATGACTTTATGTTCATGGTTTGGAAAGCAGTTAATGTCGGAAAAAAATCAAATTCAATTGAAAATACCCTACAACTTTTTGCAAAATTGTTGGACTCTTTTTGGAAAAGTTTTTTTTAAAGCTTTCACAGGCTAAATCCCTTGTTCTCTGTCTCTGTATAACCTGTCCTATTTTTTGTTCTTTCACATTCATCAATACTATAGCTCTCTTTCAGCCAGGCATAATTCATCATTTCTTCCCTGGCCATTGAATAAATCTCATGTGCCAAATCATGAGGAGGTTCTTGGACCGAGTCTTGCCATCTCTCTCCTGAAGGGCTCTCATCATCACCATCATCTAATTTGTGAGCCTAATTAGTGATTTTTGTCCTCTTGGTTTCTCTATCTATCACATGCTAATGAAGTCATTTGTTGCCATCTGAAAATAACGGTCATCTCAAATAATGATATGCCGATTTTTTTTTTTTTTTACATGGTTCTCTGCTGATTAGCCTGTGGTGGGAAGGGAACCAAAACTTAGTGAATAATCTGCTCAGTGCGGGCTGAGCCTCACCTATAGGCCTATAACTGGGATAAAATGTCAGTTTTATTGTCGCATGCGTAATTAAAAAAAAAAGACTAATAACATTATATGCACCTCAAGAATAATAATAATAATAATAATAATGATAATAATGTTAATTTCAAGGGCAAATTGTTTCATCTTTTTGGTGACAATGTTAAAAGCTATAGGTCCAACCGATGGACATCCATATAGCTGCAGGGGGAAAAAAAGATTATGAGGCAGAAGATTGTGAGGGTTTAGGTTGTAATCATTTCTTTTTTTCTCAGATATCCAGACTGGGAAAAAAAACATAAAGGGATGAGACACATCTGAACAATTAGGTGAACTCTGGACAGGAAAAGAAGAGTTAATGAGCTGCCGGTGCCGTGAGCTGAGAGAGGAGCATTAGGGGCCAGAATCCAGATAAAAAAAAACCCGGCATATTTACCGCGAGACTGGCGCGCAGGCATTAGAATAGGCCCCTAATGCCGCGCGCATTTTCTCCCCCCTTATTTTCATTAGGCTCTGATGACTGCGGAATTGATGCGGCCTGCAAGTTATCAAGAGCCACTAATTTCACATTAAAGACCATTGACTGCGGTGGCTTGATTCGAGGGGGTTTTTGACAATTATCACAATCAGGATTGGAGCCCAAATCGTTTACCTTGACTCCGTGATTATTTGCTCGGAGCCAAGCGCACATTGCAAAATTGTATGGTGTCAAAAACTGGTAAATAATGAGGAGACCAGGAGGAGCAGCGAGGCTGTATCTCCATACTGAGCCTCTCAGCACACGGTCACACTCTCATGTTCACACACACATGCACACACACACACACACACACACACACGCGCACACACACACACACACACACGCACACACGCACACACACACACACACACACACATGCACACACTCATTATGAGTGAAACTACAACCCCTCCCCATCCCCACCTCTCTCTCTCTCTCTCTCTCTCTCTGTCTGTCTGTCTGTCTCTCTCCCTCTCTCTCACACATGCACATGCACAGACACACACACACAAAAATAGGCTTAACTCTCCTAGTTGTCCAATAGCACCAACTTTTTAATGCTTTTTGGATGATTTAACTTGTGTTTGCAGAAACGTGACAGATATATGATAGATAGATAGAAATTGTTTTAGTGCAACAGTTCCAATATATACAGCTCTGTAGTATGCTATATTTCACACACTGATCAGGCCTGGAGTATGCATAAAATCCCCCCAAAAACCCCAAAACACACACACACAACCAGAGAGGAGGAAGAAGCAGAGGTCTCACTTGGCCCTTATTTCTGAGTATCAAAAATGCTACCAGTCTTCTCTCAATGCCACCTGCCAATTGCACAAAAACTAAAATTAACGTTCTCATCCAGAGCTAAAATGTATGTTTTTGTGATATTTGAGAAAATCCCATATTGGCATCAAAGTATGAAGTCGTGCGCACAACATCCTATTGTGTGCACATGTTGTATAAAATGTTAACAGTGAATATGTAAAGTCAGTACAGCATCAGCAACCTCTTCTCAGAGTCATGGTGTTGGACTAGAAAGTCCAGAACATCTCAGGCAGGGAGTTTCTACCTGAAGCAAATCTTGATCAATTAATCTATTCATTATTTATCTGAAGTCTGATTAAGCTTTTTTTTTTCTTTAAACAACAAAATATTAGGCTAATTAAACTAAATAAATCAATCCAAACAAGTAAATTCAAGTAGCCTAATTATGGAAAGTAGTTGAACCATCAGGTGCCCATGCTGTGGCAAATCAAGGCTTTGAAATAGTCATTGTTTTCTTTTGCAGCCATTCCTTGGCTTTGTACAGATAGACCAGCATTTTTATTATTATTACTATTATTAGTTGTATTTTATTATTATTATTATTATTATTATTATTATTATTATTATTATTATTATTAGGCTATTATCAGGCAATTATTATTTTTGAGTGATTCATCTTCTAAAACAGTGATTCTCAACATTTTTCATATCAAGGACCCCTAATTTAGTCCACATTTGATGAGATTTTGTCTCTCAGACCCAAATCTGAGAATATTTTTATTGCTAGATATGATTTTGTCCAGAATTCCATGACTATCTGTATTGTAGGTAGAGAGATAACAGTGAAACTATGTCATTCTCCTACATTATCTAATTGTGTGTAATTGTCCGGGGACCACCCCTAGTGGTCCCCGGACCCTACGTTGAGAACCACTGTTCTAAAACATAGACAGTCTTTGGGACAGCTCAACTCCCCACTACTATCTTGATAACGCTGCTATGCAGGCTACTCTCGCGAGATCCCAGCCTATCACATGATCGCCAGAGAGAAAACCAGGAAGTGATGGGTTGTTTAGAGTAAAAGAAGCGGAGTAAACGCCTTCATCTCCGTTTTTAAGCATGTCTCTCCGTAAAATCAGCGCGTTGTTGACTGTGTTGGTGATAAACATTTCCGCTCCGGCGTCCAGCGACGGCGCAAACCCCGCGGCTCCAGACTCGGTGGAGAAACTGAACCAAATCCCTGCTGTTGTGGTCGAGTCGCCTGTATTCAAGCCTGCTGCGGACTCCTACTTCTCCCTCAACTTGCTGTCTGCGTTTCCAGAAGACCTGGAGGTCAGCGACTATTGCACTGATCTGCTGCACATCTTTGGACAGCGCTATGTCGCTTATGTGAACTGCCTGGTGCCCGCTGCGCGACCTGTCAAAGTGTGCCAGAGCTGCTTCGCCAGTTATGGCAGCCTAATGGAAATCTATACGAACATCTCATCAGACCAGGTAAACGCCGAAAACAAAGTCATTTTCAGTGTTTTAGTTTGCTTTTGCAGTGTTTTGTGTACTGCGTGCAGTAAGGAGTTGGCCTAGTTTAGTTCACGCGCCCTCGCCCCGTGCGTCACGAGTCTTGTGATGTGACTGTCTGGCTAACAGCGGTGCCGAATTTGAGGAAATGATGGATCACACGACTGTGATCTGCTTGACCTGCTTAAAACGGCAAGCAGAACAACATTTTAGCTTGTTTAGCTCATCTGCTGCACAAGATGACCTAAAAATCCCATAAATATGGTGAGATTAGACTGTTGTACATCTACATATTTGGCTTATTATAGCCAGATGTGTCTGTATGACAACCTAATGAATGGATTTAAGGTTCTTAAGTCTGCCTGTGTGTCTTCAGATGGGTCCTGGTAATGTGAGCTGCAGGGACAGCCTTCTGCGCAGTGATCGGCTGATGCTGGTTTACCTGCTGTACAACAACCTGATGGATATATGGACCACATCAGGCTGCACGTGTAAGTGTCCTGACTGCAGGGATTTAAAGCACTCGATAGTCATTTGAAAGTAGGAAGTTGTGTGGCATTCTTTTTACAGACACACACACACACACACACACACACACACACACACACACACAGGTATGCATGTCACCAAAGAGGTCAGAGCTCAACCAGAAGCGGGGTTCAGTGTTTTGCTTGAGCATGTTGCAGAGATCAAACCTGTGACTTTTGGGTTATGGGATAGTTTCTCCAGCCATCAGGCTGCCCTAAATATGAGCCATATCAGTCTGTGATATTATCTCTGCAGATTGCATCAAATTGGCATATCACCAAATTATTCTTTGGAACCCCAAATTGTGATGATTCATGAGCATGAGTCACTCGGATCAAAGTTACTTGGATTCCTTCCCGCATCCCTTTCTCTGACATTTAGCAATATGCTGGATTTGATGTAATGATCCATTGTGCTGTTAAACAAGAGTAATTGCCTAGGGACAAACCTGGCTTGGATCTTAGATCAAAAGGGGGGTGGGTGAAAGCAAGACTGTCATTGGGGTTACCAAGGCGACACCTTCAGAAGTCAAATACTATCAGAGAGCAGTATCCAAACTAATTTCACTCCAAGTAAATGAATAAATTGGCCTAACTGACTAAATGCTTTGATTTCCTGTTGTGAAGACTGTGTTGCCAACGGATTCCAGAGCCTGACCAATGACACGCTGTACTTCATGTCCGCTCTCAACCAATCTCTCGCCTGCTTTGAGAAGTATCAGCAGGTAGGTCATAAAATTGGGTGATCTATCTATCTCACATGTATCTATGTTCAGAAGTTAACTATGAGTATTGCTCTTTTTGCCCTTTTTCAAAGCAGGGAAACCACTCGGAGCTGTGCAAGGAGTGTAAAAACACATATAGAAGTCTGAATGAGCTGTACGGCCGCATGGAGAAGAATAACACTCTGTGTATTGACACAGAGGATGCGGTATGTATCAGTAGCAGAGAATTACCACACACTTCTTTACTGCACCCCCTGGAGGACTCTACAGACATTAAAGGGGAACTATTCAGAAGTGTTTACACCAACCGTTTTAGGCTGGTGAACCTATAATGTGGTCAGAAAACGTCTTCGACCCAGCAGTTAAAACATAACCAAATTGGTGGTCCCTCCGTTGTGGTCATCTAAGCTGAAGTTTTTGTTGGGTTTGGCACCTCGCCTTGTTTCAGATGAATGTGACCCGCAGACTGTGGAGTAAGAGTTTCAATTGTTCCTTCCCCCGAGAGGAGACGGTTCCTGTCATCGCTGTGTCCAGCTTCATGCTCTTTCTGCCCATCATCTTCTACTTGAGCAGCTTCCTTCACTCGGAACAAAAGAAACGCAAGCTCATACACCGTGAGTAACCAGCTTAATTCGCCCATTGTCGCACGGAGAGATTTTTTGACAGGGTTTTTTTTGAGGGTTTGTGGGTCTTTGGGTGGAGGGGGCTCGCCTGACTGTGATATCGCGGTTTGGCTGGGATTGGGGGGGTGGGGGGGGTCCTAGGTTGATCTGAAGCAAAGTGGGGCTGCGTCCTGCAAACCTCTGGACAAGACGAGGCTGAGGGATTTTTTTGGGTGGCGGATGAGGGTTGTCTTGAAGGGTCAAGGAGGCCAGGGGGTTGCGAGAAGGACAGGGAGGATTTTAGGACGGGGGAGGGGATTGGTTGTTAAGTCTAGAACTAATGGTTTACCATGGTCAAGGGCATGTTGCTTTGTTTTGGCTTTGGTCCTTCAGACAACGTGCAAAAGTAAAACTCAATGTGTAGCTATGATGAATGTCTGCTTAAAGGTAAGGGGGTTTCTTGTAAGGTATTGATATTTTACCTAGAACATTTTGATATTTCAGTATGCTTACCTGGTGTAACTTTTTTAACTATCAACTTCCATCATCACTTGCCTTCAAGAGTGTGTATTCACCATGAACATCTGGGTTTTTTCTCTGACTCTAAATGAAAAAAAATGCAAATTCCAGTACACAAAGCGAAATATTACTTTTGTCAATCCACTTCCACAACATACTTTGAGTCGTTTCTGCAGATGAGATGTATAGTATTAGGGATGCAACGATATGCTTATATCACAGTACGATTTGATACGCGATATGGAGTTCATGATTCGATACAACCACGATAAGTTGTAATAAATAAAACTTCAATGACAACAAAGTCTGACTGTGAAGAATTATGTTCATTTCTGAGCCACAAATCTTTCTAGCAGTGGCATTGTCTTGCTAGAATGTAAAACAACAATTTAAAAATGTCATTACAAAGTGCAAATACTATAATTTGGATGGAGAGCTTGTGAAACTGTGATGGGCAAGCCATCTCATTTATGATTACTACAGCAGAATAAAATGGAGCTAATATCGCGATTCATTTTTCTGCCCTACAATACCTATTGTCACACTTTTTTATTGCGATATATTGAATTTCGATGTATTGTCCCATCCCTACATAGTATGTAATAATAATGTTAATTCTCTCTCTGCAGCCAAGCGAGCCAAGTCCAACACCAGTCTGATGAACATTCAGGACAAGTTCAGCTGAGTGGGGAGACGGGCAAAGACTGAAACGGAGGAGGACACATCAGGGCCTGCGTCCTTCCCACCTTCCCCTCCCTCTGTTAAATCCCTCTATACTGGAAGAAAAGTTGACTCCTCACCCTGTTGTGCCTGCGCTTTGACCGACGCCCATGAATACAGAGACTCAACAGGAGCTTTCTCTATCGGCTTCAGGAGGCTCTGACACCAATCAGACATTCAGAGGACCTCAACATCAAAGCCGATAAAATAATTATTTCACTGAAGCTGAAATGTACTGGAACTGCAATGCACAAAATGGAATTTGGGCACTGTTAAAATTTGCTTTCATACACACAAAACCCTGTTCTCACATTAGTAAAGTGGTGTCGGTGCACTTTAGTAAGTAATTAAACGGAAAGATTCTGCAGAATTCAGGTTTTTCTCAGCTTCTCCGCAAAAAATACCACAGAAAGTCAATGGAATTTGGTTTGGGTCTGCCATAATTAAAGATCTGCTTCGTTTCAGGGGAAGATATGCAGAATTAAAAACCCCTGTGTTAATGTCTATGAGGCAGGCCCTGTGTTGGAATGAAAATGCACTGTATAACTACATTTATAACTACTCATCTAGCTTGGATATCTTTTTATATTGCTGCATCATGGTTTGTAGTTCTGGATCTCCTCCCTTGACTGTTTCTCCTGGTTAACAAACCTGATGTGGTTCAGCGCATCCTGCAGTCCGCAACATATCACTAGACAGAGTGAGTGGCTTGAATGTGGAGTCGGTTGTGTGTGTGTGTGTGTGTGTGTGTGTGTGTGTGTGTGCGCGTGTGCTATTTATCTCTACCCGGGTTGAGAAATGGGTTTTCTGTCTCTAATGTATGTCCAGAAGAGAGCAGCAAACAGGAAGCACTTGATGTCCATTAGTGGTGACATGTATCTGCTGTAAGAAGGGGGGGTGCACATCAGGAGGGGGGGGAGAAAAGAAGAAAAGTAAATAAATAAAGAAATGGCACATAGAGCACTCCAGAGTACGACACTGTGATGTTACCTGTTTTCCAGTCAGTGTTATTTTTTTTTTGTGTGTGCATAAGGCTTTTCAAGTATTTTTTTTGGTCCTTTTCCACTGATGTTTAACTTAATTTGTTAAGGCTTTCAAACCTCTCATTACATTTGTGTGATTTAAAGTGAACAAATTACATTGTTGAATTGAAGAATTATTACAAGGGGTTTTTAAAGCAGTTTTGCTGTTGAGTAAATTACATAAATCTTCATTTTGAACGCATATACCCAAATAAATGTTTTTATGTCAGAAAGTTGAAAGTGGCAGATGGCTTATTTTAACCAACACCAAAGTTGAAGATGACTTAGTTTATTTAATCAGAGATGGTGGAAATTAAAATCTCTCAATCTCTCAATTTACAAGACTTTTTTTTATTATTTCAGAGGTTTAAATTCCCTTTATAAAAACCCAGAGCGACTTGTTGCTGAAAAGGAGACCAAGACTGTGACTGCAATTACAATACGGCCAGTGAGCCCATTTCGTGCTGTGGTTAAAGAAGCCGGTTCCTCACACAGGCGAGGCCCTTGTTTTCAGGTGACGTGGCCTTGTCGTTCTCGCAACGAGGCCGGGGCTTTTCCTCCGTCATTAGCAGCTAATCTAAATGTGGGATAAAGATACTTGGCCGAATAATCGCAGCAACACATCCGTTAAACTCCCTTGGCTTTTTGGTCTTATGGAGCGCGGCCACCGCTGGCCATCAGCAGGTCTAATAGCATTACCGTGAGTCCCTGATTTGCCGAGTCATATGATCCCGTTGCGGCCAGCAGAGCGGCTGAAACAGCGGCTTTTCTTTGCGCTTTCCCCGCACACGGCCCGAGTGTGTTGAGCGGCTCGTGCGCGGCCCGGGGCTCAAGAATGACAGCTTTGATTCCGTTAAGCCTCGTGGCTTTTCTGAGGCACACCGGGTCCTTAAGCGGGGCTGAAAGTCATGAAACTGCCCGAGCTGCTCGCGACGGGCAAATGGACCGGAGGCCGCCACGTGACGGAGGGAACCGATGGAAAAGCTGCAGTCCCCCCGGGATTCAGTGGCGTGTAATCGAGGTCCATCTCTTAATTCTCACGTTTTGCCACATGGGTCATAAAAGTGACTTTGGACCATTATATCGTTTGGCTAATGAAGAAATGCTCTTAGGGATGGAACGACATTTGTTTAGGCCTAACCCTGACCCGGTGCAGTCCTCTAGGGAATACATTTACACCTGTCACACATGTCTTTTGTTCAGGTTTCCCTTGATGATTCCTGAGCACGCATGCTCTTTTTATCCAATGCCCTGCTTCACATTCACACACATACATAGGCCTACACACCTGGCTGGGAGCTACCACCACAGTCTCCTACTTCTGGGTCACAGTAAAAGATCTACTGGAGCAGTCAGGGGTTAAATGCCTTGCTCAATGGCAGTACAGGCGAATCTCTAAATCTTTGGCCTATCTGACACTTTCACATTCTCATAGGCTGTTTCATCCATTTCAGCCTAAAGGCCCGCAAACTAAGGCCTTTTGAAGCTATAAAGTCTTTTTATTTTTAATGTTTTTTATTCTCACTGTGTGATGGAGTGAGAAGGCAGAGAAGATTTTTTTTTGCTGCAAACAGCACATTTTCCATCTAAGGATTCATATGCAATCAATACATATCAGTATAACAAATACTGATTACAGCTTAAGTGAGTGAACTTAATTGTAGATGAACTGCAAAACAGTCATGATGCTTAATTTAATTGTATCATGTGGGCTACGTTACAAAGTAATGTATAAGAGTGCTTTGTTTGTCCCAGTCAGGTTATGGTAAATGGGAATGGCAGGTTCAGCTGATTGAACCGATTGCAGGGCAACAATGATGCAATGCAACAGCAACCATGGCCTAATGCTGTGTATAATTACTGCACACATAATCCACTCGCAAAGAGCTTTGATAGGAATTGACTGTGAGAATAATTCTACAGTAAGTGACAGTTTATGTGGCAGAAATTAATATGATTCTGTAATTCTTGTGTTTGTAAAAGCAATGAAAATCTGTTATTGTAAGCTGATCTTGCACCAAAGACACAAAATGACACAACACAAAACAAACACTATAGACTAGATTACACAATTTATACACACTTGCACACACACATAAACAGTACAATGTGTATGAGTTAGGATTAACTCCAGTGTGCCATGTGTGGCGTACTGTGTGTGTGTGTGTATGACTATGTCTGTGCATATGGATGAGTGTGACTGTACAGTGTATTTGCTGTCTTTGAGTTTTGCCTGTTGGCAGCTTCATCACAGCTGCACCTTATTTATACATGAAACACAATGATTTAAAAAAATAATATAACTGTGCTATTTGAAAAATCATGTTTATGTATCTGTTTGTATATGTTTATGTAAGATCTACTAAACTTATAAATCCTAGAAACACTTGAAAAGTTTATTCCAAAATGAGATATCCACAATTTGAAGGAAACTGACACCTCCTTTTATGAAATGATGGCTGGAATGAAAGTGAAGTAAATTACAGGTTACTGTTAAAAGTTAGGAATCATCTGAAGACGTCAGCTGTGTTTTTGCTAAAATTATCTGGGTGTGAAGCAATTTTTTCCAAGGTGCAACAAAAAGAATCCATGGAGTGAAACCCTTTATATATTCATGCAAAGTAAAAACTGTGACATTTTGATGAAATCCACACCTTAGAGAATGGCTCAACCATGCATTCACTCGTCTTGAGCTCTCGGCTTTCGTAATGTGTTAAGTTGTAAGCTGACCCCTAGAACCTTTAAAGCTGAGGAGGGAACAACAGAGGAACGCTGCAGCTGAGGTCAGGATTATTGATGTTTAAGTGGCTAAATGATGGCAGAAACCTTTCCTCAGACCCTGCCTGATGAGAGGTGAAGCTTGCTATACACTGTGTGAATCAATATATTTTCCAGCATCATTGTTTATCAAATATCCAGTCAATATCTCAGTAGGATCTTATTTTTTCCCCTATAGCCTCTTTCTGTCTGTCCGCTTATCTGCCTGGCTGTCAGTGTCTCTCGCTCTCTCTTAGTATTTAAAGGTTAAAATTGTGCAACTGAAGACTTAGGAGGGGTAACAGGCCTATGCTGGAAAAAAACAACAATGTGTGTGCCCATTGGCAACAGATGCTGCAACCGATGGCAAAGACGTATTTCTCTTTGCACAAGTTACCTTGAGGCAAGGGCAATACATTTCATGCTTCATAGAATAGCAGAGGGGTGCTCTTCATGTCGATGCCGAATCTGGCCTTCCTTTTTCCTTTATTAAATCTAATTCTCGCTAAATGGCTGTTTTTGCTGTTCTTTTGACAAGGTCATGGTCTACTCAGAGGCTAATGCCTTTGAATTCCCTACCGTCCTCTGCAATCTTCGGCATTCTCGCGCAGGGCATCCCGTGTCATGAAGCAGCCAATGTCTCCTTCTTTATGCCAATATTAAGAAACTGTTAGTTAGGACTTAAGTTGTTATGCAACCCCATCCCTAAGCTGTCAGTTAGTTAACTGGCTAAAGGTCAGGCTCAGATAATCTACCTCTCAACCCCTCGGCAATGAATATGATGCTTTGTTGAACAGGGAGTAAACATATGCCCCTGGGGGTAAGAATAAGCAGAAAGACACACACACACACACACACACACACACACACACACACATACACACACACACACACACACACACACACACACACACACACACACACACACACACACACATATACACATGCACACTCACTCATAGAGCATATGCAGTGGGAGAGTGAATGGGGCTTATTATACACCTGCGAGAGGGGTCAAAGTCTGTCAATCCCTAGCTTATGGTATTATGATAGATTATAGAATCACTCTCTAATGGCAGTCATTCAGTTTGTAATCTCAGCAGCTTGATGCGAAAGCACTCAGCGTTCCAGCTAAGGGTCTGTTGAAAATAAGGCCTTCTCCTCATTCATCCCTTACTTCCCCCCTCTCACAAAGGTCTTATGACAAGTCAGCTGTTGGTGACATCACCGATGCCGGATCGTATGTCAGAAACCTTCGCCAGCTGACTTATATCCCTTGTGGCTCAGCGGCAAGGAGAGGAGGTAGGAGGCCACTTGAGGCCAAAGCAGCGGGCCAGGTGCCCTGGGGGGCGAGGGCCAGTGTGCGGGCTGCCAAGGGGCCGGGATGGTGGGGGGCGCTCTTCAGGGCAGGAACATCTGACCTATGTGTGTGTTTGTGTGTGTGGGCAGCCAGAGAGTGCCCATCTTGCCATCAGCTTGAAAAGACATTTCTTTGTGTCCTTTGTGTGTGTGTGTATGAGAAAGAGAAAGATGGGAGTAATGATTGTGCATGTGAGTCAATAGATTTCCATCTTGGAACAACAAGAGAGCCATGTTTGCTGAATCTCCATATTTTTTAAACATGTCTCTTGTTAAAAATGAAATGTTACAAGGCTGTCAGGTTGTGGAACTTGAGAAGGGTTTTGATCATGAGACAGTAGCGCCACCTACAGCCAGCTGCTGAATATGACATTAAATTAAAGGTGCCGTTGAGCAGCATGTCACCATCAGCTGGTTATTTTATTGAATATAATGAGCCCTTACTGTAGTCATGTCTACACAGAGGAAACTAACACCGTTTAATGATATGATTTATTTATTTATTTTTTCTATTAGAAACTCCAGAAATGATGGAAAAATGATGGAAAATGATGGAAAGATTGTATTTGAAGGTGTAGTTATCCTGCATGAACCTTGTGTGTTTTTGCCATTCTATTTGCTGTAATTGACAGCTAAGAAAGACCCTCTCTTGTAAAACAAGTGTCTCATTACCCTATAAGTAAGCCAAACCACTGAAAGGCATAAAGTGCAAACATTGCATGACCATTCCAGAAAATATGACTTTTTGTAGATTCAGGACTGACGTTATGCCAGTGCTGTAAAGGTTGTACAAAACAGCCAAATACTACTAGGGCTTACTCTGCCATAATAACCCATCACCAGCCATGTTTTGAAGCTTGCTACAGCCATTAGATGGCAGCACCACACCATCTACAATGTGTCAATGATCCCAGACTGATGTTTTCACTGTCTCCTCACTGTAAACCTTCTTCCTGCTGTATGAAAACATATATTCTTGTAATAGTCCACCCACACAAGGTTGCACCTGTGTCAAGGTGATGCATGTCCATGCTGTCTTAACATTCATCTGCCCCAGCTGAGATGTATTTGGATTATAAAGGGGACAAGGCAGTGTTTGCTCTCATATTTGAAGCCTGCACATAGCATTGAGGATAAGGCCAACCTTGCAACTACTGTTTGAATGATTTTCTTTTTTTTTTTTTTTTTTTTTACTTGAAAATCATTTACATTACATTACCTTTACATTTTAGAAATTGAGAATGAGCAACAATGTGTTTGCCAGGAGAATGATGAATTTCTACACAAAAATAGCCTATTTTACAAACAACCAATATTAAATGGTGCAAGGTTCACAGCTCCTTGACAATCAATGTGACATAATATTCCCATGTCTCCAGAATGCTCATGTTAATAGAGAAGTGCTAACTCTGCATTGTCCTTAAGTGCTCAGCAAGTTTCATGAACCCTAGGGCTCATGAAACCCATTCAAACCCCACCAATCTAAAATTAGGTTTTTGTTTTTATTTCCTTTTCCAACGTACATATAACTGTACCTTTTCGCAACTGATAATAAATTACATGTCATGATCACAAATAGCTGCATTTTCATTTTTTATTCAAGTAAGTAAGCAAGCAAGTAAGTATTTGGAATGCCTGCAAAAAAAAGTCAGCCATTGTGAATCTGGAGTGGTTGGTGCAAGCAGTGAAGGGCTTGAAGAAGACTGACTCAGATGAACACACCCTGATGAAGAGGGGAGTGGGAGTAGTGGACTCAATCTCAGTATTGCTATCCACAAATACACTTTGGATTGAGGCAAATTTCTGCAATTCAAATACAATCTGTTGGCACTAATCTCTTTCCACAAAAACCTGTTACATGCCTGATGTGCATTTTCTTCTCTTCATTCTGCCACGGCAGCACAAAGTAACTCTGTGCCTGCTGACATCTAAAATAAAACAACAGCCACCAAAAAATACTTTTAGTTCATAGCCCCTTGTTGTTTCCGACTAAGAGCTCTTGAATGCGTGACAAGTCTTATTTACGGACGACCTTGGAATTACGAGCATACGAGGGGCACTTGAAGGCAGCACTCATCACTATCTGGTGGATCTGTAGCCGTAGCAACGGCTCCCAAAACACAAGTAGGCTACCAATACAGCTCTGCTGCGTTACAGAGCAGCTACATTTTTACTGACTTCTGCAAATACCAACTTTTACACCACATACACTAACTATGAGTGAAGCCGGTGTGGATCCAGGAGAAGCACCTGGACCCTCTGTGGAGTCTGAACATCCAGAGGAGAGAATTGCTGCTCGCCGCCTCCGTATTGCTGCACGAAATGAAGCCAAGAAAAGGTAGATAACTCAACTTTGGCTGGCTAGCTGTCTTACTATCACTCAGCTGGTTCAGTAAAAAATTACTTGACCTGCCGACTTGGTGGTAACGTTATATGTTGCACGGACAGCAATATTGTAGCTAGCGCGGTTTACTAGCTTGTTGCATTGGTTTGCATCCATTTCCACAACTGTAACATCATTGAGCTCCTTCTTAGTTAGCTAAGTTGGACGGGGCTTTCTAGTTTTAGTTAATTTCAGTATAACTTTTAGTATTTTGAAGGCGCCTGTAGGAGTTCTGTAGCAATGAATGTAATGTAGCTTTTGCTCATTTCTATTTTTCCCTATTCACCACTCTTAATTTGGCTTTTGAATATTCATATTTTATTTTAGGTGACGTTTAGGCTACAGTCTGCAATTATAGTTTAGTTTTTATTTCAATTGAGAATACTCACATGTTTTTTTCATGCTTAGTTTTAGTCTTGCTTTGAATAACCGTCTGCATCTCTGACTCCCCAGACAAGAGCGGGGAGAAGACCCCTGTGAGGAGGAGGTCAAGGAGGAGGCGAGGGAAAGCCAGCTTCAGCTGGAGCAAAGTGAAAGGGTTTGTTTACCACACACTTGTCTGTCCATACCATCCAAAATTAAATAATCAATTCACTAATCATTTGCAGTCTGCATATTAACTGCTGGACCTGAGAATTATGTGTCCCAGAGGTGGACAGTAACTTTCTCTGCTGTTATTTTACCTGTATAGGTTTTTTGTGACATTACTTTTTATCTGTACTTGTACTTCAAGCTGAGTAATGTTTCTAAGGTATTTACTCCAGCTTTTACTTGAGTACGTTTTATTTTTATACATAAGAGTGGTGAATCTGGTCTTTACAATATATGATGATATAATTTCCAATGACCACACCAAAAATGGGTAACAAGTAATGTCAAGTACATGCCACTCAAAGGTAACAGAACACTTAGCTACTATAGTCAGCAGCTATTTTATTTGAGTAAATCTTTTGACAAGTACTTGTCCTCTGACCTGAATACACTTTAATTTTCTCAGAGAATGATCAACCTGCAGAGTGATGGGATGGAGTTAATAACCAATATCCAGACTGCAGCCGATGCCAAAGAGTCCATGCGAAGGACAGAATTGGAGGAGGCTCAGAGAGTCAGGTAATTTCTTATTCAGAGTGCTCCCTCTCTAAAACACCTGTATGTACTATTTAAAAAACCTATTCGGTAATTTTACTTACCCCTATCCCCCACAACGTCTGTACCCTTTCTCTGTCCTCCTTCCCTGTTTCCCACCACCTTCATCCTCCTCGGCCCAGAGTGGAAAGGCTAGAGAACGAGGCCAAGTCCAGCCTGGAGAAATTTGAGGCGATCACCAGCGGGTGGACGGTGGCTAAGCCGAAGGTGATTGCTCAGGAGCTGCAAGAGACCGTGAACAGCCAGCAGCAGCTGTGTGCTCTGCTCCTAGAGGACAAGAACAAACTCATCAGTGACCTGCAGCAGGTAACGCTGACCCATCCTCCTCCAAGTCTCCCTCCTGCAATAAAAGATACCTATCTTTTAAGAAAATCTCCTTAGAAAGTGGGATATACTCAAGTCATGGCTGATTTCAAACAATACTGACTACAGCTACCACTACTGTTTCTAATAATAAAAAGCCTTTCAAATGATAAATCAGTAACAAAAAGCCTAAAATATACTAAAATAAATATATACTAAAGAATAAACGAGGAAAGACAAATCTTCTAAAAACCTATCTGTAACAATGTGTATAAAGACGTGATTTAAAAGCTGTAAGCCTCAGAAGAAAAAACTAATTCAAACACAAGGTCTAGTGTTGTTTTTCATTGTCGTCTGCAGGCCAGTATTTGTATGTTAATTTGGACTCTTTCCCTGTTTGTCTGAACAGGAGCTGAAAACTAGAGACGACCGCTACGTTAAGGACTTGAAGAAGCAGGCGGAGGAGGTGGACCTGATGATTGAGAGGATGGAGAGTCAGATCAAAACCCTGATGAAGGCCTACAGGGAGGAGCTGGGCCAGATTGAGGTAGGACCGGACCTGAGTCAAGAAGCAGCTTTAAAAACATTTGCAGCGTTTGTTTCAACCTGCAGGGAGAATCAGATGGGTGGGGTTTACTGCATCAGGATAGTTCAGATTGTGTCGCTTAAGTCAACAACAGAAAATTTTACTTAATTGACTTTTAAATAATTTCATAATGTGATTGTCTTAACTTTCTGGTACTCGGTTGTGTTTTTTAATTAGCTTGAAAGTCCAGATTTCTCTTTGCTGTAGTCATGTTGTGTGATATGTTGCTCTTTTAGCCTTCTGTCGCCATTCCTACTAATGGCTGCAGTTGCCTGTCTGTGTTGTTTGTAGAATGCTTATGAGCATGAACGTAAGGTCTTACTGACAGGAAACAGGACAAAATGGGAGCAGTACATGCAGGAACGTCAGGATAAAGAGGTAACTGAAACAAGAAAGATTTGCTCAGCCCCCAACCACCCACACACACACACATGCAGACACACAAACACATACACCACATAGACTTAACCCTTCTTTTCATGTGTAGCAATCTACTCCTTGAATCTAATGTTACTGTCTCCTCTGTCCCCAGATGGAGAACCTGACACAGAGGATGAAGAAGGTGGAGGAGTACGAGGTGATTCTCCATAAGCTGTGGGTGGATAGTGCTGAGGAGTACAACATCACCAAGTGCAAACTGGACATGGAGTTTCAGGTTTGTACAAATATCCGACACAGACACACCCCGCTAGCACGTTTCGCAAACAAACAGATCAATAGGAGAGAATGTCAAAGAGAAATAGTCCAGAGGTCTAACAATTAATAGAAGTAGCAAAAACCTTAGTAAGTTCTGTCTAGTCTTTTTGCAAAAGTACTTTTGTTGGTTTTACAGTGTGGGGAAAAATGAGTGTATGGTCATTATGGAAAATACTTGGATTGTTATAAACATTATTTAGTGGTAGAGGAGGCCTGCACTCATTTTGCATTCAAAACAGTCCGATTAATTAGACAGACGCTTCGCCTATCAGGGCTTCATCGGTGTCAGTGTGCATAGTCAACACACCACCAGCTATCCTGTAGAAAATTAAGTTCCCCAGAGTGTTTACTACATTATTTATTCATTCTCAACATGAGTTGAATCAGTCAACGGATACTTGCCCTTATACACCCTATACTGGATGCTCCAATACTGACCCAGCGGTTCCAGAGAGCTTATCTAAGCTGTGATTGTTTGGTTGACAAGAAAGTGTCAGTGATGAGAAGTTATTTTCAACTTGAATTGTGGGGCAAACGGCCTCACAAAGAAAGTATTCTGAACAAAGATTGTGGTTGCTGTGCTTTTTCTAGCGGTGGTTGCCTGCCGTTATCTTTTCTTGCTGTAGCCACGACTAGAAAAAAAATGTACCAGCGATCGGAACAAGAAGCCTAGTGGACAGATTCCCTTAGTCCCATTCTTCTCTCTGTAGATCCTGCAGCGATATCTACAGCAGATTAAGGCCACCTACCTGCTGAATGAGGAGAAACTGGACTACAACCGCCAACTGCTGATGAAAAGAGAAGAAGAGAGCATCATCATTAAGTCCCAGCAGAAGAAGAAGATCACCAGGTAACACACACACACACAGACGCACACACACACACACACACACACACACACACACGGACTCCTCCATATTCAAGTCACACAGTCTTTCCAGTGATAGCTGTATGTTCCAGACTGCAGGATTTGCTGAACAACCTGAAGATCAGGTGTGCCAACCAGGAGAAACAGTCTAGGGAGGAGGGCCAGAATCTGTCTGAGGACTACCAACGCGCCATGCCGCAATATAAGCACATACAGCAGAAGATGAGGTGAGCGATAATTTCTCTCTCTCTCTCTCTCTCTCTCTCTCTCACTCTCTCACATTTGTAACAGTGACCTTTTATGTTGTATTCCTTTGCCCCTTTCTCTCTTCCCTTTATGCCCTCTCTTCTTTCCTTCCCTCCCTCCCCGCAGGCACTTTGCGGCCGTTGATGCTAAGAAGTTCGAGGAGGTGTGGCTGATGAATGAGGCGGAGGTGAAATGGCTGGCGGAGAGAGTCCTGGACATCGACCGGCTGATCCACGAGCAGCAGCTGGGTGTAGCCTGGGAGCGGCCGCGTATGGCCTTCATGGAGCTCTCCGGTCCCATCCAGCCTCAGAAACAGGCCCGGAGGACCGCCCTCCAGGCCGCCTCCCAGCTGATCCGAACCGGGCAGGCCACCCAAGCCGGCCTGGGGATGAGCGATGCCTCCGTCGGGCCTGAGTCGGACACCGAGATCGGTACCGAGAGCGCAGCCGTGGAGATGTACAGGGAGGGGACGGCGGTGCAGAGCGAGATGGAGAGGGAGGAGAGTGCAGCAGAGGAGAAAGGGAAGGTGTCGACGAAGACGTTGAAAGTGCTGCAGCTGCTGTGTGATGAGGCGGTGAGTGTCAAGTTTAACAATCATGCTTACACTTTAAAAGGTCATTCAACAGGAATGCATCAGAAAAAGGCCTGGAATTGTTGAAAAGAATGAAAACATACAGCAATTAAATAGTGTAACAAGCAGATACATGAATAATGTGAAAAAGCGTGTCTCTGTGTGCTTTAGTCTGCCATGATGTTAGCTATGTAGCTGACTTTGTCTAACTTAACATAGCTTTGTGACGCTAGCAGGCATGAATGTTGTGGATGAGTTGTAGTTTATTGAATGGGCCTTTTTACAGGCCGGTGTTGTGTGTGTGTGTGTGTGGAAGGGTTGCATGTGTGTGTACAGAGATAGAGTGAGGGAGATTGAATAAATTATAATCCATGCAATGAAACATTCCTCAGTCAAAATAGTAATGGTGTGGGCATCCTGATTGTTTAACCATGTTAGTAGGACATACCATGTACAGAGGAAGTCATGGGTTTGAATCTCAGGTCATCATATGCTAATGTATTTGTCTACACCGTCTCCTGCCTCCTGCCTCCCACCCCTCCCTCCCAGGGCTTCCTGATAGAGAGTAAACTCCTGAAGCTGCTGTCTCCCCTGGAGGAGGATGAACAGTCTCTCATGAAGCTGGACTCCATCTTTTCTGTGAGTTCATGTTGGGCCAATTTTTCTTCTGTTTTCCACTACAGTAGTTAGCAGCTGGCTTGCTCAGAGCACTAAATAGGTGGAGGTCAATGCATCAGGGCTTTGTCCTATGTGGCAAATCCCAAACATCTTGTGCTCCAAGCAAGTTAAAACAAATGCAATGAAGTATTTGCAAATGCTATTTAACCCAGGTCTGGTTGGTAGTGACTTCTGGTTTGGTGTATTCTTCAGGCTTTGGGCATTGAGAGTGAAGATGATGTCTACAAGTTGGCTGATTTCATCTTAAAGTACACACACCAGCAGAGAGAGCAGGCTGAGGTGAGGAGGGAAGATGAGGAGTCAAGAGGATTGATGGATGGATGGATCATCAAAGCCATTTCCACCTAGAGATCAACTTGTACAAAATATTTCCTTGAACCTATGAGAAACAAGATGCTTGTAATTAGAGGGACTACTGTTTCCACAACTACTATCAGTGTTTCCTCTACGATCAGGATGTTTTTGCCGAGTTGGATGAATCCAGTGAGAAGGCAGAGGAAGGAGAGACCAGCACTGCTGCCAGCCTCACCTCTGACCTCATCCATCCTAATGATGTCCTGGCTGCTCTGAAAGCCTTCACCACCCAGTGCAGGAGATCCAGGTTAGACCAGATATCCTGAAATAACCACCCCAATATTTTCATCACAAACATTGTATTTCTCTCTGTGAAGTATATATAATCTGTAATCACCATTTGGAAAGAAATATGCATTATCTACATGCCAACAAGGCAGCAGTAAACATATTGTCCTCCACAAATGAAGCAGTCGGCAAAAGCCCTCCCTATCCCATATGTGCATATGTATTTAGTATATGTAGTATCAGTGTTATTCGGCTATATACCAAGTTAG
Organism: Centroberyx affinis; assembly: GCF_046629955.1. NCBI lineage: Eukaryota > Metazoa > Chordata > Actinopteri > Beryciformes > Berycidae > Centroberyx > Centroberyx affinis. The sequence goes on along the minus strand of NW_027282965.1, from coordinate 2,479 downwards.
GTGTTCAGATCAAAAATGTGAAAAAATCCTCTGGTTAAACATGGTAAACAAGAAATTCAAGATGGCGAAAAATCATACATTGATGGTCGTGGAGACATTTTGTAGAGCATGGGTAGCTGGATATGTGCACCAAATTTCATATCAATCAAACTTCCTGTAGACACAATGATTGAGATGGTCCTTCTCCATGATCAGTTGATGCTAATGTGCTCATGGTGCTCTATAAGGGAGAGCTCAGCCCCCCATCTGCCCAGTTTTCTGGATCTAGAGGGCCGGGATGAATCTGAGGACGCGGCCTACTGGGAGAGTATGGCCAATGTTATCCCCGACGCAAAACTCAAGCTCTGGGACGCACTGCAGAATGGACTAGAGAAATACGAGTGAGTAACACACACACACACACAAAATAAACATCTGCCTGTACCAAAAGGATTGATTTTTTTTCCTCTGTATTCCCAGTGATGTCCTGACAGAGAGATCTGAGCTCATCACTGAGACGGAGGGTCTGCAGCAACAGAACGCAGAGCTACGGTTTCTGCTTCAACAGTCTCTCAACTCAAGGGTATGTGTGTGTGTGTGTTAGTTTTTCTGTATTTCTTGCATGTCCCAGTGTGTTCCATATATTCACAGTCAGCAGTGTTTGGTCACCATGGCAGTAGTACAGAGCCAATGTTTAAAATGAGTGCTTTTATCATAATAGAGTTTCCAAATAATCCATGGGGCAAAATGGACGGAATGGATGGAACCAAAACCAAAATTACTCTCATCCACTGCTGCTACAAAACAAAACGTTTTGTTCTACCGCAGTCATGTCAACTCTCCTCTAACAACATCCATCCGATGACTCTCTTCTCTGATAGGTCAGTGCAGAGCTGGAGATCCCGCCCACCCAAGTGATGCAGCTCGCTCCTAAGCGACTGGAATATTCAGAAGGACTGTAAAAGAGCTTTTGTATGTAGTGCAAAAATAAAACCTCTGTCATGTCATGTTGTGGTTGCAGCATTTATTTTTTTACAGCTCTAAAGGTAGATAGGTAGATGGGTAGGTAACATCAACAACCAATGATCAAAGACATACAAAAGTTCCTGTGAGATACAAAACTGGACAAAAAATAGTGCAGCGGGCGTGTCTGTCACGACTGCAGTATGGCTGTTCTAGCCAGCAGTGTTGAAGATCTTGTGGCTGAGCGCCGAGGGCAGAGAGAAGAACAGCAGAGCCAGGAAGAGCAGGCCCAGCACCGCAGCCAGCAGCAGGGCACAGTGCAGCCTGTAGTGCCTCCAGACCAGGATACACGCCGTCCTCACCGGGCTCAGCAGCCACGACATGCTGGTGTCGGGACGACTGCACAGAGAGATTCAGAGATAAAACGGGAATGCAAACAGCGATCTCTCTCCCATTCTCACACCCACTCAGAGCGCTATAGCTGCAAAACAATCTCAAGCGTTTAACGTCAATGAATTCAGTTTATTTCAAATCGTTAAAACGGACAAAAAATAAATAGTACACACATTTCAACAAAGAGATATAAATACACGCATTTATCATACAAACAGGCAAGTTTAGTGCAAACAAGAACTCTTTTTTTTGTAAATTGGTGAAACAGAATCACAAGAAATGACTGCAACACAAATGAACTACAGGTCAAGCACGGGCAAAATGGAAAGGGGTTAATGGACACCGCAAACAACGCCATCTGATATGGTGACGGGGTCATGGTCCTGAGAATCAACCCAGCCCCCTTTACCACACCACTCAAGTGCACTTTAATCATATTCACACCAAGAAATCATCTTAACATCTCAAATGTCAGAGACAACAGGGTTGGTGATTTGGTTTGTGTAGAGCTGGAACGACAGTCATGCCAACACACATGACCTCTCTGGTCAATTGTAGGTTATCACACTGATGCATGCGTATTGATCTCTAAGCCTACATGTTGGTGGAAAACAGTAATAACCTTGAAGCATTCATTATTTTTGAGGAGTTTGCAATCAGACCGGGGTCAAATAATCTTTGCAAAATAGTTCTTAGCGTTTGTTTTAATCTGCTTTGAGTGCTACATGAGTGGGGTTTGTGACATAGGGCAGTGAGTTCAAGAGCATTTACACAATCACAGAAAAATATTGGAACGTTAATTAAGCATAACTTTCTGAGAGAACCCAAGTAGCACTATGTGAATTGTGTTTATAAAGTCCACCCATTCAGTATTCAATAGGGGATAAAACAAATGCTGAGAACTATTTGCAAATACTGTTTCACCCGTGTCAGGTTTGGTTACTTTTATCCGTTAGATCAAACATTTAACAGCACAAATTTACTACAACAGTAGAAAGCATATCTCTAATTATCAATCAATTAATTTTGAAGTTAGCTTGTTCTATGACTCAATGATTATCATTAACTTAGGAAAATAGACATCTGTATTTTCATTTCTTCATCATTATTCTTGAAGTGTGCAAAGCCTGCAAGAGCTAAGAGG